>NW_006967759.1:0-909 GCF_000164805.1 Carlito syrichta
ACCACTGGGGAGAGGAGAACCTATTCAGTAAATGGTGCTGGGAAAACTGGCTGACCACATGCAGAAGATTGAAACAGGACCCCTATATATCACTATACACAAAAATTAGCTCTAAATGGATCAAAGTCCTAAGCATACAACCTCAAACTATAAAAATCTTAGAAAATACAGGGGACACCCTTACAGAAATTGAAGTAGGCAGCAATTCCTGATCAAAATCCCAGAAGTCCATGCCATGAGGCATAAGACTTATAAGTGGGACCTCATTAAACTGAAAAGCTTCTGTAAAGCAAAAGAAACCATCAAAAGAGCAGGGAGGCAGCCCACAGACTTGGAAAAAATATTTGCGAACGGTATATCTAACAAATGCCTAACATCCAGGATCTACAAGGAGCTCAAACATGCCGTCCAGGATCTACAGGAGCTCAAATGTGCCAAAAACAACCCCATTAAAAAGTGGGCAAAAGATCATCTCAGAGAGAGCTGCGTGCCTTTGCTTCTTCCCTTTTCACCCTGTGAAATGCAGGTCTAGGGAGTTCGTAGGGAGGATGCTGGGACACCCAGAAGATGGAAGATGGAATTGCTGTCTCTAAGCCAGACCTCATCATGTGTCTGGAGCAAAGGAAAGAGCCCTGGGATGTGAATAGACACAGCACCTTAGCCAAACTTCCAGCTGCTACTTCTCATTATACTGAGGGCCTTTTGCCAGAGAAGAGCATAGAAGACTCACTTACAAAGGTGCCATTGGGAAAATATGGAAAATTTGACCTTAAGAACTTACACTTTAAAAAATCTTGGGAAAGTGTGCATGAGGGTGAAAGGCAGATAGGATGCTCAATTGCAAATAACCATTACATATGTAACAAGAGTGGGAAAGTCTTTCATCACACTCTAAATTTGTTATCCACC
>NW_006967759.1:1848-2730 GCF_000164805.1 Carlito syrichta
CGGATTTGCTGGACATAAGACCATCCATAATGGAGAGAAGTCCTACAAATGTGAAGAATGTGGCAAAGCCTTTTGCTCTCAAGGAGGATTTGCTGGACACATGACCATCCATACTGGAGAGAAATCCTACAAATGTGAAATATGTGGAAAAGCCTTTCACTCTCATTCACTACTTGCTCAACATCTCAAGATCCACACTGTTGAGAAACCCTAGAAATGTGAAAAGTGTGGCAAAATTTTTTGCTCTCATAAAAGATTTGCTACACATATAAGAATCCATACTGGAGAGAAATTCTACAAATGTGAAGAATGTGGCAAAGCCTTTTGCTCTCAAAGAGTATTTACTGAACATACGGCCATCCAGACTGGAGAGAAACTCTACAAATGTGAAGAGTGTGGCAAAGCCTTTTGCTCTCATAAAGGATTTGCCAGACATAAGACCATCCATTCTGGGGAGAAACCCTACAAGTGTTAAGAATGTGGCAATGTCTTTTGCTCTCACAAAGGATTTGCTTGACACATGACCATCATACTGGAGAGAAATCCTACAAATGTGACATATGTGGCAAAGCCTTTCACTCTCTTTCACTACTTGCTCAACATGTCAAGATTCATACTTTATTCACATGTATAAAGGATTTGCTGGACATAAGATCATCCATACTGGAGAGAAACCCTACAAATGTGGCAAAGCTTTTTACTTTCAAACTATTTGCTATACATATGAGGAGCCATACTGGAGAGAAACTCTACAAATGTGGAGACTGTGGCAAAGCCTTTTGCTCTCATAAAGTATTTATAGAACATAAGACCATCCATACCGGAGAGAAACCCTACAAATATGAAGAATGTGGCAAAGCCCTTCACTCTCATAATGGATTT
>NW_006967760.1:0-1061 GCF_000164805.1 Carlito syrichta
TACAGAGCCTCTTGCTAAGAGATAAACCATCAATCAGGTTTGGGCGTAGGAATCTGGATAATGGGAGTCCTCATATACAGGAAACTGCACTGTATATTGCTAAAGAAGAATAAGGAATCTGGTTTACACGTGTCCACAATCCCTAAAAAAATTCAGTGGTTCGTGCTAAGGGCTTAACACGAATTTCGGTTTTAGAAGCATAATTTAGTGAAATGAAATACTCATATACAGGCAACTACATGGACTTTTCCTAAGAAAGAATAAGGAATTTGGGTGACATGGGTTCTCAATCCCAAAAAAACTACACAGCCTCTTCTAAAGGTCTAACAAAGCATCCGGGTTTTAAGCACGAATCTGGGGAAATGGAGACCTTATATACAGGCAACCGCATAACCTTTTGCTAAAAAAGAATAAGGAATCAGGTTTACACTAGTCCTCAATCCTAAAAATTCACAGGGAATCTTGGAATGGGCTAAAAAAGAATCAGTGTTTCGAAACAGAATCTATGTTATGAGAGTCCTAATATACAGGAAAATACACCACCACTTGCCAAGGAAGAAAAATAATCGGAGTTATAGCAGTCCTCAGTCTATGTATCTGGGAAAGGAAGTACTCATATACAGGCAACTGCACAGCTGTTGCAAAAATAAGAAATCTGGGTTATATGAGTCCTCAGTCCTGACAATCTACAGGGCATCTTGCTGACGGCTAAAGAAGAATCAGGAATTCGAGGCATGAATGTGGGTAATAGCAGTCCTCATATACAGGAAACTACATGGCCTCTTGCTAAGAACAAAAGAAGAAATCTGTTTTACATGGTTTCTCTATCAAAAAATCTACATGGCGTCTTACGAAGGGCTAAACAAGAATCCGGGTTTCGAAACAGGAATCTTGGGAAAGAGAGTCCTCACAAACAGGACACTACACGGCCTCCAACTAAAGACGAATAAAGAATCTTTGTTGTACGAGACTTCAATCCAAAAATTCCCAGGGTGTCTGCTATGGGACAAACAAGAAACAGGCTCTGAGCTCCTCAAATGTTTCGGAGCAATTTTTCATGC
>NW_006967761.1:0-838 GCF_000164805.1 Carlito syrichta
TTATATTTTGTTAATCCATAAAAATGCCTGTTTTCATCATTTTAAGCCAAGTTATGATATATAATAAAATTTAACATATCATCCATTTTGTAGGGTAATATTTATTTGTTTGTTTATTTCATAAGCCTCTACAGAATGTCAGAAACTCCCTAGGCATCACCAATTCAATTATTGAAATGATGCTGTCCCTACATTAATGGAGTTTATATTAATGTAGGACACAAACATACAAACTGATTGTCACAATATAGAATATTAAGTGTTTTGATAATATTTATAGGATATTTTGTAATCTCTTTTCTTATAGTCCATTATGCCCTCTGTTCAGTTTCCATAACCTAGTACTGGACTTACCAGGATAGTGTAGGGATATATGGATAGATATATAATGTCGCTTAGAAACCTTGTGACTAGAAGAAACCTTTACTGGAGTGGTTGAAACCTGCCCAAGAGAATGGCTCTCGAGAGCCTATGGAGGCAAGTGTCTGTGCCTAAGATCCTACCTTAGTGTTTCTTCTAAGAAAGAAAACTAAAATCAGACTGTTAAGAAGTGGAGATGGTTGTGGCTCAGCCTGTAATCTCAGCACTTTGGGAGGTCGAGGTGAGAGGATTGCATGAGCCCACAGGTTCAAGACCAGCCTGGGCAACTTGGTGAAACCTCGTCTCTACAATAAATCACAAAAATTAGCCAGACATGGTGGCATGCATCTCTGGTTTCAGCTACTTGGAATGCTGAGGAGGAAGGATTGCCTAAGCCGAGCAGGTCGAGACTGCAGTGGCCGTGAGCGTGCCAGTGCACTTCAGCCTGGTGACAGAATGAGACTCCAACTCAAAAAAA
>NW_006967762.1:0-761 GCF_000164805.1 Carlito syrichta
AGAGACAGTACCACTAGGATACATGTATATATGAAAAGGTAATTTGTTAGGGAGGATTGGCTCACAGGATTACAAGGCGAAGTCCCAAAATAGGCCATCAGCAAGCTGGACAATGAGAAAAGTCAGGAGTATGATTCAGTTCAAGTCTGAAGGCCTCAAAACCAGGAAAGCCAACTATGCCGCCCTCTGCCACAGGAAGAAGGCCCAAGAGTTCCTAGGAAGCCACTGGCACAAATCCCAGTATTCAAAGGTTGAAGAATCTGGAGTCTGATGTCCAAGGGAAAGAGGAGAGGAAGCAAAGCATCCCACCTTGGAAAGAGTGTGAAAGAGGAAACTTAGCAACCTACTTATCTCCCTTCTTTCACTTTTTTTTTTGTAGCCACACTGGCAACCAATTGTGTGGTGTCCATCCACATTGAGGGTGAATCTGCCTCTTCCAGTCCACTAACTCACATGTTAGTCTTCTGATCAATTAATCAGTCTTTGGGAAAGATCCTCATAGAGACACTTAGAAACAATGCTTTAAACCATTTAGACATCCCTCAATGTAGTCAAGCTGACATCTAATATTAACCATCACAGTGGCTTATCATTATCACTGCCATTTCTATAATTCACCCCAGATAGAAAAGCTACTTACTAACCAGAAACAAATACTGTGGACTTATGTGGTGAGATAGGAACTGTACTGCATGGATTTCATTGCATATTTGGGAGACTGTTAAGTAAACTTAGAAAAAATATTTTTGAATTTATAAAAA
>NW_006967763.1:0-865 GCF_000164805.1 Carlito syrichta
ATCCTTGTTTCTAGCAACAGACGTGAATTTGCCTGTATATGAGTATTCCCTTACCTGGATACATGCATCAAAATCCTGATGCTTGTTTAGAACTTAGGAATACTCCGTATAGTGTTTTGGTGAATGAGAATACATGTCACCCTGTTTCCTTATTCTTTCTTAGGAAAAGTCCGTGCAGATGCCTGTATAGGAGGATTTCATTTACTCAGATTATCCTTCAAATACCCAAATTCGTATTTAGCCATTAGCAAGACAGCCTGAAGTTGTTTTGGGATTGAGGACACGTGTAAACCACATTCCTTATGCTTCCTTAGCAATACCCAGTGCAGTTTCCTGTATATGAGGACTCCCATTATCAAGATTCCTACTCCCAAAACCTTTAGAAAGATGCTCTGTAGGTGTTTGAGATGGAGGACTCGTGTATCCAAGATTCCTTATTCTTCCGTAGCAACAGGTGGTGTAGTGTTCTGTATATGAGGACTCCCATTACCAAAATTCCAGCTTCATTCTCAACAAGACACCGAGACTTTTCGTGGTGACCTAGAATTCCAGTTGCTTGGATATCAAGAGAAAGACTCCCATAAAGTTCTTTTGGAATTGGAACTCAATATTCGTGGTTCCCTTTTCAAAAGACAAACTAAAAATGTTGCAACATAGAAGCCCAGATTGCTGATTAAACCTTATCAGGAGACCTTGTAGATTTAGGCGATTGAGAACTCCAAGAACCCGAATTCCTTTCCGTTCTCAGCCAGATGCCCTGATTTTCCTTGTCTATGTGGATTCCAAACTCTGTATATAAAAATGCAGATTCCCAGATGTTTCCTAGGGACGTGTAATCCATGATTCCTGGTTACATTTTAATAAT
>NW_006967763.1:2445-3206 GCF_000164805.1 Carlito syrichta
CATTGCTGATTAAACCTAATCAAGAGGCCCTGTTAATTCCGGTTAATGAGAACTCCCAGAACAGGGTTTCCATTTCTTTTCAGTAAGATGCACTGATCTTCCCTGATGATGTGAATTCCAAACTCTGTATACAAAAAGACACATGTCCAGAAGATTTCTAGTTACGTGGAATCCATGATTCCTGTTACCTTTAAAAATATGTACTAAACATTTGGCAATTGCAAAACCCTTGTCCCCTCTCAAAATAAAAAGAGAAACGGAAGGGGAAGGAATACATGGTTCACCTTAAGACAAGAGTTACATCCACATATGGCAAGAAGATTCTTTTTGTCCTGGAATCTGGCCTTAATTGTTCCAAGAAACCTAATGGACTTGGAGGGCCCAATGCACGTTTAAGAATTTCAAGAATAACAGAATGTTACTGGAGTCCAGAAATGACTGATTCGTAATATCCGCATGCTAAATTGCTCCAAAACATTTGGGTAGCTTGAAGCCCTGTTTCTTGTTTGTCCCATAGCAGACACTTTGGGAATTTTTTGGATTGAGGACTCGTACAACAAAGATTCTTATTCGTCCTTGGTTGGAGACCGTGTAGTGTCCTCTATGTGAGGACTCTCTTTCCCTAGATTCCTGTTTCCAAACCCTGATTCTGTGTAGCCCTTAGTAAGACGCCATGTAGATTTATTGATAGAGGACCCGTCGAACACAGATTTCTTCTTTTGTCTTAGCAAGAGGTCATGTAGTTTCCAGTATATGAGGAC
>NW_006967764.1:0-746 GCF_000164805.1 Carlito syrichta
TCTTGTTTCTGATGCAACAAAGAGGGAGGATTCCTTATTTGCTCTCTGCTGTTACTCATGCCCAATTGAGGGAAGAATATGAGCATCAAGTAGGAGAAGCAAAATGTCAAGTTGTCGGTCTGACTCGATAACGATGAAGGAAGAATGAGGAACAACCATGAGGTCATTGTTGCTCAGAGATTGAGAAAAGTATGAATCTCAGCTTGAACTTAAGTCAGGGTTCCTGCTATTCAGTTATGTGTGCTCAGCCTCTTAGACTGATAAAATGTGTCCATCAGGAACCAAATTTCTCCTTTCTTTCTTTCTTTCTTTCTCCTTCCTTCCTTCCTTTTTTTCTTCTTTCCTCTCCCTCCTTCCCTCCCTCCCCTTTCCCTCCCTCCCTCTCCTTTCTTCTTTCCTCCCTCCCTCTTTCTCTTCTTTCTTTCCCTCTTTCTTTTCCTCTCTTCCTCCCTTCTTCCCTTCCTCCCTCCCTTCCTTCCTTATTTCTTTTTCTAGAGACAGAGCCTTTTTATGTTGTTCAGGCTGCTCTCAAACTCCTGGCTCAAGCACTCAAGCAGTCCTCCTGCCTCGGCCTCCCAAAGTGCTGGGATTAAAGGAATGAGTCACGGCGCCTGGCCTAGGAGCCTAACTTCGTGGCAGACTAGACATCACCTAGAAAAGGACCCATTTAATAAAGTTTAAATATTACAGGAAAAAGTGAGTCAAAGTACAGTAGACATTTGTAGTGTAGAGGTTAAAAGTATGGG
>NW_006967765.1:0-731 GCF_000164805.1 Carlito syrichta
AATTCAATTTAATTGACATATTTAAGGTGCAAGTATGATACGAGGTCAGCTCATATTCCCCCGGGAGATGAGAAAACCATCTTTTGGTCCCCATAACCCAGAAAACTACAGGTGAAGCATGCAATGGGAAACCAGTAGAGTGTGCTTTTGCCAGCAAGAAGGAGGCAAAGCCTGCAAGCTGATGTTCCCTCATGGAGAAAAAGTCTGAAAGAAGGTCCTAAAACTCTGGCCTCTCATAACCAACTACCTTCTGAATCACACAGTCATTTTCACCCCATCATTCCCAACTATTCTCAGCATCAAATGTTCTCAGATTCATGTCTATTACCCCTCATCCCTTCGTTTTCCATTCCCTACTGCCTTTTCCTCCTATGTTAACAGACAAGTGCATTAACTCATCCTCAAACACTAAATCTTTTCATTTTAACTGTACAGCACATAAATTTCTCAAATTTGCTTTTTCTTCACTTCATGTTTTCAACATCACAATCTCTCACTCACATGAGTAATCTGCTCTTGTAGAACTCGAGTTCACATTAACAACACACGAAGCTGTTGCAATCATATAAGCGCTTCGCAACACCTTTGTTCCCAGTTCCTCACTCAGTTTACATAAAAGGCTACAAGATCTCTCTCATCTATGTGTTACAAGTTTAGTCTTTAAAACTTTCATCATCTCCGAAGATCTCAAAAATTACTCAGATTCATGCAGTCTTTCATATAAAACAAAA
>NW_006967765.1:2066-3150 GCF_000164805.1 Carlito syrichta
TCCTCTTTAACAAGAACATGCATAGAGGTATAGGGATAAAGGAGCGGTGGGACAAGAATGCAGGTCCAAAGGTGGGATGGAAAGATGAGCTAGAATTGGAATTAAGCTCATTCGCGTCACAACTGACATCAGTGACCCCTTCCTTCAAGGACTACCCAGGGTCTCTGTTTCCGCTGAATAAGGAGAATCGAACTATGTACACTTTACTATTTCCATTGGGAGAGACGCCTACATGACACAAACAGAAAAGATAAAACTTCAGGAGAAAGGTAGAAGCACATTTTTAGAAGAGGTGTCTTGGGCAGGTGTGTGAAATCTTCATTTGATACTTCCAGCACCATGTCCAGTTTAGGGGATCTTCAAAAAACCTTATGTGTTTATCTAGGTAGCTAACCTCCAATCCACTTAACTATATACTCCTATTTATATCTACACCACCGAATCTCTCTTTATGTCTTTCGACATAGAATTCATATAAACAAATAGGTTGATATACATACATAATTTTCCATATGACATTCAAAATATTATTCTTGCTTAACTTCTCCAAAAGGAGAATTGAGCTAATGATATAATAAAACATTTAATTTTTAGTGACTACATATTGTTTTTTAGGCATCATTCACAATTTCCAATATTCTGTCTACATCGTCAAAAATATCACACACGGGATACCCAGTCTTGTTGACACATTCTCTCCACACATAATTTTCACAACTTCCTTTTAACTTATGTTTTGTCGGTTTGAATGGGAAAAATCCCCTTAACTTCTGGGAAAACAAGTCTCATGTTGAGAACACTCCACATATATTTTTTTAAATAAACAGCTCTAATGCTTGTTCTCAATTTTCTGGAATATTATTCCCCAGAAATTCATGATGCTGAAGAGCATGCCCTTAGACATGTCTGATAATCCCAGATCAGTCTCAGACCTCAGAAAAGAGTTTGTCTACCACAGAATACTTATCCTGTGTCTCCACACCAAGAAATGTTCTTTGATGGTAAGGATAGTTATGTAGACCAGCTGTGAAATCTGGGCTGAGCCAGGAGGGGCAGCAAAGTTGCTCATCCCAACTCTTCCTGA
>NW_006967766.1:0-819 GCF_000164805.1 Carlito syrichta
CGGTTTGTGGATTCCATGATTCCTGGTTACAATTAAAAGTACGTAGTATACATTTGGGAAGTGCAAAACCCTTGTCCTTTCTCAAATTAAAAAGAGACAGGGAAGGGGAAGGATTTCACGGTTCACCTAAAGACCAGAGTTACATCTAAATATGGCAAGAAGATTCTTTTTGTCCTGTAATCTGGCCTTAGTTTTTCTGAGGAACCTAACGGACTTGGATTGCCCAATATCATTTAAACTTTTAAGAGGAACAGAATGTAGCTGGAGTCCTGATATGACCGATTCATAATATCCGAATGATAAAATGCTCTGAAACATTTGGGAAGCTCGAAGATCTGTTTCTTGTTTGTCCCACAGCAGACAACCTGGGAATTTTTTGGATTTAGGGCGCGTACAACATTGATTCTTTATTCATACTAAGTTGGAGGTCATGTAGTGTCCTGTATGTGAGGACCCTCTTTCCCTTGATTCCTGTTTCAAAACCCTGATACTTGTTTAGCCCTTAGTAAAAAGTCATGCAGATTTTTAGATAGAGGAACCGTGGCAAACAGATTTCGTCTTTTTTATACGCAAGACGTCATGTAGTTTCCTGTATATGAGGATTGCTTTTACCCACATTCATGCCTCGAATCCCTGATTCTTCTATATCCGTCAGCAAGATGCCCTGTAGATTTTCAGGACTGAGAACTGAAATAACACAGATTCCTTATTTTTAGCAACAGCCATGCAGTTAAATGTATATGAGTACTCCTGTTCACAGATACATACGTCAAAAGCTTGATTCTTGTTAGTATCTCAGGAAGATGCCGTATATTTTTT
>NW_006967767.1:0-5304 GCF_000164805.1 Carlito syrichta
CATAAAAACCCTCGAACAGCTAGGCATACAGGGAAAATACCTCAAAATAGTAAAAGCCATCTACGAGAAACCCACAGCCAGCATACTCCTAAATGGACAAAAATTGCTTGTTTTTTTAAAGGAACTTGGTATGCATGCTAATTTCCACAATCACTTTTTTCCTGATTATAGGCAGAGGAAGCACACAGCTTTGAATCTCAGCTCTGCTACCTGGGAGTTGTGTGAACTTGGTTATGTTATTTCACCAGCACACAAAACATTCCGTAGTAGCATCATTGTCTTAAACTAATAGTAATTCCGATTACAGCCTCATATTATTCTAATTGCAGGATCAGAAGAAAATTAAATAATAAACATTTAAATATAATAGATTTGCAAGCCTGCAGACTAGGAATCTATTGGTCATATATCAATGATCCTGTTGTTCTAGTGATTAGTAGATGTTCAAGGGTTGTGTTATATAGCTTTTCTATAATATAGCTTTTCTAATTTTTTTGGAAGTGATAATTATGGTTGTTTTTAGAACTTAAATTTTAAAAGGAAAGCAAGCTATAAAACTGGTTTAAAAAAGCAAATAACCAAATTTTCTCGTAGGACCGGTTTAGTCGTTTCATCCTTTTTACCCCAAATCTCTCCAATGTTCCAAATTTCAGAGTGGCAGAGGCTGCACTGCAGGGATATCTGATGTCTCCCAGCTTGGACAAACTCCAGCACTAGGAACTGTTGCCCAGACTTGTTTAATCCAACACAAATAATGAAGTCAGCTGAAAAGACTCCCTTGCCAGTGGGTTTTTAAGTAACAACCTTTTCCCTCTACTCTAGTGTCTCTCCTCTCAGAGCAGCGTTTCATTAGAAAAGTCAAGTTGAAGCTGCAGAATTTGTGACCTTAAATGACCTAGGTTCTCCTTATGAACTGCAGCCTGTTGCTGCACTGTCTTTTCAATTGAAAATCCAATTAGCTGTGCTTTGTGAAGTGTTTATCTGTACTGTTTGAAAATTTAAATAGTTCTTTAACTCTTTTCCTCACTAAAAAGTCTCCACAAAGGCAAGGATAATTGATGGAGAATTGAATGGGGCCCCAGCTTTTGCTTCTCTGTGACTGTGGTTGCTCTGAGCTAGAAAAAGTTTCATAGATAAACAGGCTGGGAACTGGTTTTGTCACTGTTGATCTGGGGCCTCTGTCAGAGGGAGGCCCTTCACTGTGACAGAAACAAACATTTCCAAACAAAGGTAGAAATAAAGAGGAAAATAAAGATTGAAGCTAGTTCCCAGATTAAGATTTCCCTCTCTACAACCATTTGCTATAATTTAATTCCAGTCTTTGAATCCAAAGCTGCACAATTATAAATGTTTTCAGATTTTAACCATCTACATGTTATGTTTTAGACCACAAAACACTTCAGGTAATAATTTTATAGGTTATAACATACATTGGTAACTTTGTTCATTGAAACTGACAAAAAAATCCTAAAATATTTTAGTTTGTGTTGTGTTTTTTAATGTTTTTGTGGATTTTTATAATTACCATATTTTAAAAACAGGCCTCTCTATGATATGTCTGCATCCATCTTTATTTCTATAGGACCGGCTGATAAATGTTTTCTTTTTAAAAAAGAACTTCGTAAGATAGTAGTTTCTGTTTTGTCAATGTATTCTTTTTATAATGAGACATACCTTTGTTTTCAAAGCCCATGGCAAGTATATTTCTGATGCCTTGGCCCCAAATGTCAAATATAATTTATATATTCTTTCTAGGTAAATCTTCTTTGAAATCAGGCTAAATATGTTTGAGACCAACATTTAAAATTTTAAGAATTAAAGTGAAAAGTATAAACTGAAAAGAAATAAAAGGTACCAGGATCGAAAGAGAGAAGGAAAACTTTTTTTTCAGACAGGTTCTTTTTCATAAAACATCCTAAGGTATACACACGCACCCCTTACTAGAGCTAATCAACTAGTTCAAGAAGATCACAACATACAACATCACTAAACAAAACCCATTCTATCTCCATGTGCTAGCAATGAATGAACAGTCAAAATTGAAAGTAAGAAAATAATTCAATTCAACATGGCATCAAAAAGATTACAATACTTAGGAATAAGTTTAATGAGATGAACAAGACTGAAAACCACAAAGCACTGTGGAGGGAAGTTAAGGGAGATCTAAATAAAGATAGATACATGTCATTTTCATAAGTTGGAAGACTTAATATGGTTAAAATGTCAAGTCTCCTCAAATCGATATGCCATTTTAACACAATCCCTTTCAAAATCCTAACAGGATTTGTTTAGCAGAAAAACTGATGCCAAAATTTATAGACCTACAATAGCCAAAAATAACTTCAAAACAAAGAAAAAAGCAGGAAAAATTTTATTTACCAATTTCAACACTTACTGTAAAGTTACAATAATTAAGACATTATGGCACTGGTACTGGCGTAAGGGTAAAAATACAGATCAATGGAACAAAACTGAGGGCCCAGAAATAAGTCCTTACATTATGGTCAATTAATTTTCTTTTTTTCTTGAGTTGGAGTCTCGGTCGCCCAGACTGGAGCTGCTCCCGGCCACCGCAGCCTCGCCTTCCAAGTAGCCAGAATTACAGGCACGTGCTACCATGCCCGTGCTGGAGTACAGCTCCAGGAGAGAGTCAGGACTTGAGACGGGGGAATTGGGAAGCGGCAAAAAAGAAAAGACGAAAACAACAGGAATCCTCTTCCTGGGGAGAGCTCAAGACTCTGCCAATTTTTATTTATTTTTCACAAGCTTATATAGGTTTTCCACTCAGCCCTGCACCCACAAATGTATCTTATGTTGCTAACCAAACGCCCACGTTCATCCTTTTTGCACTCACAATAAGGTTGACTTTTAACAATTTCAACAACAGATGGTGTTGTCTGAAGTCAAATATTATGAACATCCTGGTTTTCTCCATAACTTTCTTATAACTATCTACTATTATAGGCCTATGATATCATTAACCCTATAAAGCTGAACCTTAACCCTAAGTCTTATTTAATTTACTTACTACTATATATTTATTTCTATTAATCTTATTTCTATACTTATATCTCTATATTTTCTTAACTATCACTTATACTATTATATATCTCTTATCTTACTAGTTTATCTTATCTTACTATCTTACTATTAAAATTTTAAATTCTATCTTCATCAAACTACTTATTTAATCCTAAAATATCTTGACCTATTTTTTATCTCAAACAGTTGTTTTCCACCAGCTCTCAGCTGGGGTCTGTTGTTTATGAGGAAGTGGGCGACTCGTTTTTCTCAGCCTCCTGTTATTTACTGAAAAACATCCTTACACACCATAAGGGGCACACTTTTTGCTGCAATATCACCTCCATTATGCCTAGGTATAATTTTTGCTGTCAAATGCCATCACCCATTTGCGCATCTATTATCTCAATTAAAGAGGGAACATTCTCAAGCCTATGCACACAATCCTTCAAAGTTAGGGAAGGTCCGTCAACAGGATCCATGGGGCTTTGCCTCCGTCATGGCCGCATTTTACTGGGGCCTAGCTCCCAGCAGGTGTTTTTCGTGTTTTCAGGTCCCTTTGACCTTACTTTTACAAGTGATTGCGGCTCCTGGCACACCCGGCTGATTTTTTTCTTTTGATTTATTGTAGAGATGATGTCTCACTGCCCAGGCAGTTCTTGAACCCGCGGGCTCAGCCAATCCACTCAACTCAGCCTCGCAAAGGCGCAAGATTGCAGCCTGAGCCACTGAGCCGGGTTTGGTCAATTAATTTTTAACAACGGTGCCAAGGCAATCCAATGATGAAACAAAGTTTTTTCAACAAAAAATTTCCAGGGAATCAGAGAGCCACATGAAAAAAGATAAAGTGAGACCTCTAGCTTGCACTACACACAAAAATTTACTCAAAATCTACCAGAGACCTAAATATAAAACAATAAAACTTCTAGAAGAAAATCTTTGTGACTTTCTTAGACAAAAAGCCTTGTTATGACACCAAAGGATGAGGCATAAAAATATGTAAATTAGACTTCATCAAATTAAAACCTTCTGTGCTTCAAAAGTCAGCACTAGGAAAATGAAAAAGAGACTGAATTCCAGCCACCAAATGGAAGAAAACATTTGTAAATCATACATATGACAAATAACATAGATAAACACAGTTCAATATTTAAATGGGGCAAAATATTAAAATAAACATTTCACCAAAGACAATTCAAATGGCTAATGAGCACAAACATGTTCAATGTCATTAACTGTTAGAGAACTGCAAATCAAAACTACAGTAGCATACTTCTTCATGCCTGTTAGAATGGATATAATAACAAAAGACAGATAACATCAAGTATTGATAAGAATATAACAAACCTGGATTTTTCATAAATTGGTGACGGGAATGTAACATAGTACAGTCACTTTGGAAAGCAATTCAATTGTTTCTTAAAAATTGAAACTTCAATTTACCATATAACCCAACAATTCCACTTTGAGGTGTATAACCAAGAGAAATGAAAACATCTGTCTACAAAAAAGCAATGTTCATGCAGCATTGCTCATAGTAGACCAAAAGTGGAAATAATCCAAATGTCCATCAGCTGTTGAATGTATGAGGAGAGTGTGGGATGTTCACATGACAGAATACTATTTGGTGGCAAGAGGGAAAGAAGCATTGCCACACACAACATGGATAAGCTTTAAAACCCTTATGCTTTGTGAAAGAAACCAGACGGAAAAGACTACGGACTTCATATTTTATGATTCCATTTTTATGAAACATCTAGAAAGGGCAAACAGAGAAAGAAAGCAGATTAGAGGTTGTCTGGGACTAAGAATGAGAACAAAGAATGAGATTACAAATGGGCAGGAGAGATCTTTTGGAGGTGTGGAAATGTTTTAAAATTGGATTGTGATAATGGCTGCACAACTCTTGAGGTTTAGTAAAATTAAAGAATACATTTACAATGGATAAATTTTATCACATGTAAAGTGTATCTTAATAAAGTTATTTTTTAAAGCAAAAATTGCCAAGTTTTTCCCTAACAGAAACCAGATGCCAAATTATTTTACACAAATTCAAAAAGATTAATATTCAAACTCTGGATTAAGCCCTGAAGTCAGTGTTATAAAACTGAATGCCTTCCATAGCAATTTGTGATGTAATACTATATTAGCCATCAAGTTCTTTATACATGAAAATTACATTTGCATTCTTCATGTATTAAGTATCTATTTTGGTGTCTCCTTATAATTTCAAACATGCTCCTTTAATAGGAGTGAATATGCAGACAGAGAAACTAAGTAGAT
>NW_006967768.1:0-780 GCF_000164805.1 Carlito syrichta
CATTAAGCTAGAGAATACTTATCTAAATTTCATTGCTATTGGTATAATTGTTCTTTTTCTGCTGTTTATCTTTCCAGTCATCATCCAACGTTTAAGGAAAGCAGTTCAACGTAACTCTGATAATATTTATTTGGCAGTTCTTACTAATAAAACAAAAAAATAATGTCATCTATCAGCTGGTCACTTATGTCATAAAGGCTAATATTTTGTGTCATCAGCTTACCATTCTTCATTCTCCCTATGTCCCCTCAAGTCTTTACGCTCTTGGTATTCAGTGACGGGTAAGATTCCAGCCACCTAGTATGAACCTAAGACAGGCATTCCCCGCGGGGAAGGGGAACGGGCCAATGACGGGTAACAACTATGGTGCGGCGAGAACAACCTAAGACAGAAGCCAAGATGTTTTACGTTTGTTTTAATAAAAAAGGGGGAAATGTTGGGAGCCAACATCTATAGCTACATGGCTGAGGCCTGTGGGGGCCCATCTGGAGGATCGCCTCTGACGTGGGATATCAGTTATGCCTATGATATTGGCGTGTGATTGGTGATCAGTGTGCATACATGGCAGTAAAACTTATAAGTAAATCTCAATACACCTGATGGAAAGTGCATAGCAGAATTATTTCTCTCTGTCTTTCTAAGTTTTACTTCTTTCTAGATATTTTTTAACTTCTATTTCCTGTAGACTGGGTAGTCAGCTCTTGTTCCCGAAAGCTGTTTCCCCTAAGGCTAAGATTAGAAGCTAAATTACCATGATAGTTTTGTTGCCCTGCCCCTAGC
>NW_006967769.1:0-755 GCF_000164805.1 Carlito syrichta
ACCTACTAAAATGCTGGGAATACAGACGTAAGCCACCACATCCAGCCTAGCAGGATTCTTGCTGAAGGTAGGGGAGCAGACATTATCTGGGAGATGGTGGAGGATGAGGAACTGAATCAGACATCCAAGGTTATCAGATATCTGGGCTTGTTATTCTGACTTAGCAGGATTCTTACTAAAATTGGACAACACAGAGGTATATACAGAAACCCAAAAGTCAGGACTTACTTGAGAAGAGAGTTCAGAGGAGCCTGATTGATGTTTGGTCAGGGAGAGACTCCCATTATACATGGCTGAAAAAAAGCTTGTCTCTTCCATTGTGCTGTTAACAGGTTTTAGTATACAGTTAAACATCTTTGAGAATTAGATTATGCTGGAGTCCAGCTCCACCGGAGTCCAGGGATTCCCAAAGATGAAGACAGAGTCGGTGTTTGAATGGGAGGGAAAGAGAGAGAGAGAGAGAGACTTGGACAACTGTTCAGATTTGAGCAGATGCCATTTATTGAGGGTTTACAGAGGGTTTTTAATCCCCAAATTCTGCAAAGTTATTCTTACACAATTCACATGAACAAAACCAGGTGCACAAGGGGCGTCCGCTCACCCACCAGATGTTTTCTCAAGCATGAGGAAGAATAAACCTAGAATTGTTTTTCTGTTTCTCATGCTTGGTTAATGTTCCTCAAAGCAGTTAAACATATTCTTAATTGATTGTACCATAAATTACAACATCTTTAACTTAACATTCCAATAATCAA
>NW_006967770.1:0-764 GCF_000164805.1 Carlito syrichta
CCCTTATTCTTACTTAGCAATAGGCAGTGAATTTTCCTTTATAGGAGGACTCCCCTTACCCAGATTCCTACTTCAAAAACCTGATTCGTGATTACGTCTTAGGATGACGGCCTGTAGTTTTGGGACTGAGGACTCACATAAGAAGGATTCCTTATATTTCCTTAGCAATATGTCGTGTAGTTTCCTGTATATGACTACCTTCATTACCCAGCTTCCTGCTTCACTCTCCTGGATGCTGAGAGAGTTCCTAGTGACCGAGAATTCCAGTTTTTTGAATATCAATAGAAGGACGTCAATAATGCTCTTTGGGAACTGGAATCCAAGATTCCTGGTTCCCCTTAACAAGACCTCCCCAAAATGTGGACTATTCCAAACCCAAAACCCCAATTCCTACCTTCCCACCAACAAGAATTTTCTGTACTTTGAGGTCACCTGAATCAAGGCATTTTGTACCAATATACTTTTAGATTCTGGGGAATATGATTATTGTCATAGATGGTCCCAGGAAACAGAAAGATTTATAGGACCAAATCCTTGATTACAACTAGAAAGAGGACCAGAAAGATCCTGAGGATCTGTAATGACAGATTTAGCATATCAACAGAGCAAGTAGCTCTGAAAATGTAGGGACCCAAAAGCCCAGATTGGTGATTAAACCTTATCAAGAGACCCTGCAGATTCCAGAAAATGAGAATTCTTAGAACAGGATTTCCTTTTAATTCTCAGTAAGATGCCCTGATTTTTCCTGTTCATTTGGATTCCAA
>NW_006967771.1:0-746 GCF_000164805.1 Carlito syrichta
GGCTCTCGAGAGCCATTCTCTTGGGCAGGTTTCAACCACTCCAGTAAAGGTTTCTTCTAGTCAGAAGGTTTCTAAGCGACATTATATATCTATCCATATATCCCTACACTATCCTGGTAAGTCCAGTATTAGGTTATGGAAACTGAACAGAGGGCATAATGGACTATAAGAAAAGGGATTACAAAATATCCTATAAGTATTATCAAAACACTTAATATTCTATATTGTGACAATCAGTTTGTATGTTTGTGTCTTACATTAATATAAACTCCTTGAATGTAGGGACAGCATCATTTCAATAATTGAATTGGTGATGCCTAGGGAGTTTCTGACATTCTGTAGAGGTTTATTAAACAAACAAACAAACAAATAAATATTACCCTACAAAATGGATGATATGTTAAATTTTATTATATATCATAACTTGGCTTAAAATGATGAAAACAGGCATTTTTATGGATTAACAAAATATAATGCTTCCTAGAAAGGAACTGCAAAGTAATGTTTCTGATGTGGAAATGTATCTTTATATGCTGCGCAATTCAATGTTCTCACAAATATTTGATAATGTAATATGCTATTACTCCTGAAGGGTGGCCTAGAGAATCATTTCTCTCTTTAGGCTCTTCATTTATTAGAGCTCTCTTTAATTAACCTCGTTATTGTTCCCATTCCTTTTCAGAATTACCTTCTCTATATCACTCAAGCACAGTAACTACCACATGCTCTGAATCGCTCCCAGCTTG
>NW_006967772.1:0-666 GCF_000164805.1 Carlito syrichta
CAGCCTCTTGACTTAAGTAGCTTACTTAACGAAGTAGCCAGCTGGCTACCTTGCAGAATTACCTAGCTAGCTACCTAGTTAAACAGGTGAATAGCCAGCTGAAATATTTAGCTGAAATAATAAGACACCTGAAGGCTGGTCAGCTGACTTAATTAGCTAGCTACAGAAGCTAGGCAAGTGGCTAGCCAGCTGACTTAACTCCCTGCCTTAACTAGCTAACCAGCTGATGTAACTAGCTGACTTAACTAGGTAGCTACCTATCAAACCAGCTGACTTTACTAGCTGAAATAACTAGCTATCTTTCTAGCTAGCTGTCTTGAAAGCAAACCGACTTAACTAGCTGACTTTACCGGCTGTCTACCTAGCTGGTTAGTTGACATTACTGGCTGAAATAACTAGCCAGACAGCTGTCTAGCCATCAGAATTTACTAACTTTTTAACTAGCTGTCAAGCTGGCTATCCAACTGACTTAAGGAGGTGACTTAAATAGCTGTCTAGCTTGTTACATTAGCTAGTTAAGTCAACTGGCTAGCCCCCTGGATAGGTAGATACCAGGCTAATTAAGTCAGTTGACTAGCCTGCTGGCTCGCTAGTTCACACAGCTGGTTAAGAGAGCTGGCTTTCCATCTGGCTAGCTTGGAGCTAGCTAGTTAAGCCAGCTGGCTA
>NW_006967773.1:0-619 GCF_000164805.1 Carlito syrichta
CCATCTGATACTACTTGCCTTATTAGAGTTGTCTGATACTTCTTGCCTTATTAATGTCGTCTGATACTAGTTGCTTAGTAGTGATGTTAGGTACTACATGCCTTATTAGTGTCGTCTGATACAACTTTCCTTAAAAGTGACATCTGATACTATTTGCTGTATTAGTGTCGTGAGATACTCCTTGCCCTATTATTTTCATCTGAAATTACTTGCCTTATTAGTGTCATCTGATACTAATTGACTTGTTAGTGTCGTCTGATACTACTTGCCTTATGAGTGTCGTCTGATGCTGCTTTTCTCCTTACTGTCTAATACTACTTGCCTTATTAGTGACGTCTGATATTTTATGCCTTATTAATGTAGTCTAATACTTCCTGCATTATTATTTTCTTATGATACTAATTCCTTATTTGTGTCTTATGATACTACTTGCCTTAATAGTGTCTTATGTTACTACTTGAATTATTAGTGTCTTTTGATGCTACTTTCCGTATTAGTTGCTTATGATACTAGTTTCCTTATTAGTGTCTTATTGTACTTCTTGACTTATTAGTGTCTTATGATATTACTTGCCTTATTAGTGCTGTCTGATACTACCTGTCTTATTAGTGTCTTATGA
>NW_006967774.1:0-459 GCF_000164805.1 Carlito syrichta
AACAGCATTTGAAAGTCCTAATGTTTTTGTTTGATGGTGCAGAAAAATCTCTTTTCTGAGCCTTTTTCTGTTTTAGTTTATAGATATAAGAAATGCATATCCATTCTGTCCGTGAGGCAAGGGATATTACAGCCAGACACAGTGGTTAATATCTGTACTCCCAGCACTTTGGGAGGCAGAGGCAAGGGGATTGTCTGAACCCAGGGTTTTGAGACTAGCCAGCAACTTGGTGAGACCTCATTTCTACAGTAAAATAAAAAAAAAAAATTAGCCGGGTGGCCAAAGACAAATGATGTAGCCTCACAGAAAAAGATTATACAGTTCTTAAAAACTTGAGAGGTTTGTGTCCTATTATTTTTGACCATCAAGAGACTATTTTTGTCAGTTTCTCACTGTCATAATCATGTTTTCTCCTTTCTCATACTTAATCTTTTTATAGAAGAACCTGAATATAGCCTA
>NW_006967775.1:0-836 GCF_000164805.1 Carlito syrichta
ATAATTAAGCTCCTTTAGTCACCTGACTGGCCAACTACCTAGCTCTTTACTCAACTAGTTAGTCAGCTGGATAACCAGTACGTTACCTAGTTAAGTCACCTCATTGAGTCAGTTGGCTAGCCAGCTTGTTAGCTCATTAAAAAGCTATTAAGTCATTTGACTAGACAGCTGTCTAGCTAATTATTTCAGCTACTTAAGACACCTGGCTAGCAAGGTAGCTAGCTAGTTAAGTCAGCAAGTTATGTCAGCTAGCTGGTTAGTTAAGTCAGGTGGATAAGTCAGCTAGCTAGCTAGAAAGCTAGCTAGGTCTCTAGCTAGTTATTTCAGCTAGTAAAGTCAGCAGGCTATCTAGTTAAGTCAGCTAGTTAAGTCAGCTTGCTAGCCAGCTGCCTACCTAACTCATAAAATCAGCTGGCTAACCAGCTGGCTAGTTGATTAGCTCACCTAGTTAAGCCAGCTGTCTAGCCAGCTGGATACCTAGGTAGCTAGATAGTTAAATCAGCTGGCAAGCATGAGGGATACGTATGTAGTTAACTAGTTAAGTCAGATGGCTTGACACCTGGTTAGTTAGTGATGTCAACTACTTAAATCAGCTGGTGAGACTGCTGGCTAACCAGTTCAGTCAACTAGTTGAGAGAGCAGTCTAGCCAGCTGGCTAGCTGTTTAATCCTGCTAGTTAATTCAAGTGGCTATCTATTGGCTAGCTAGGTAGCTAGCTAGTTAAGTCAGCTTACTAGCCAGCTGGCCAGCTGTTTAAGTCAGCTAGAAAATTCAGCTGGCTAGCCACCTGGCTAGGTAGGTAGATAGCTAATCAAGTCAGCTGGCTTACCAGCTGG
>NW_006967776.1:0-831 GCF_000164805.1 Carlito syrichta
AAGTCTCCTCGTGATGATTGTGCAGTTTTGAGCACAAGCAAAAATTAAGTTGAAATCATTTTTGGCATCTGAAGTGGTGTTTAGTTTTACTTTTGTAAGTTGCCAATGTTTTCACTCATTTGCATCCTTTTCTTCTTGTGTTAAGTAATGGAGCATTAGAGAAAACAGTGTCCAGTGGCTTAACATAAATTGTGTCCTCTTACTCCTCCCTTCCAGTGGGTGTCAGCTGTGGGGTAGGTGGCTGCACATTTAATTCTCTGCAGGGGCATTGGCCTGTCTGCTAGCTCAAATGATCCATTTTCTTGGGTCTGACTGTGAAATCCAGGCTCCAATTTGGGCTGCTGGGAAGTTGTGTGGGGTCATGTGGGGTCCTGGGGAAGACAGCCCCCTCCTATATTGCTCCCCACAGGATAACTAACTGCCCTGGTGCCCTCAAGAATCTCATTCCCCAAAGGAGGTGCAGGAATCAATCCCCACCAACTATGCAGAAGCAGAGAGACAGACAGAGGCTGATAGGTTTTGTTTTAACTTTTCTTGTAGTTTTGAAGGAAAACTTGCTTCTGTGAGAGAGGTCTTGCCGCCTTTCAGCTCTCACACTATGGAAAAAGATCAGTCGCATTTTGTCCTGGCTGCCATAATGAGAGATTTACAAGCTGTCTCTTCAGAAAGAATTCCCAGTGGAGTTCACGCTGAAACGTCTTCTTCTCCAGTACAACCAAAATGATTAGAAAAGCACAGAGTACATTTTGCAGTGATTAGGCAAAAATGAAATCTAGTCACAGAAAACTTTTATCTGTGACCTTCTCCACCAAGCTAAATAGTCAAAGAAAG
>NW_006967777.1:0-659 GCF_000164805.1 Carlito syrichta
CCCTAGGGGAACAGCTTTCGGGAACAAGAGCGGACTACCCAGTCTACCAGGAAATAGAAGTTAAAAAATATCTAGAAAGAAATAAAACTTAGAAAGACAGAGAGAAATAATTCTGCTATGCACTTTCCATCAGGTGTATTGAGATTTACTTATAAAAGTTTTACTGCCATATATGCTCACTGGTCACTAATCACACGCCAATATTATAGGTATAACTGATATCCTATGTCAGGTGATCTTCCAGATGGGCCTTTACAGGCCTCAGCCATGTAGTTATAGATGTTGGCTCCCAACATGTATATATAGCACATTTTCTTTATCCAGTCCAGCTTCAATGGGCAATGTTGTTGGTTCCATATTTTTGCTATTGTGAATAGAGCTGCAAACAAACATACGTGTGCAGATATATCTTTTTGGTAGAATGATTTGAGTTCCTCTGGCTATATTTTCATTAGGGGAATTGCTGGGTCATATGGAAGATCAATTTCTAGTTCTTTTAAAAATGGCCACTTTGTCTTCCTAAGAGTTTACATAGTTTGCATTTCCACTAGCAGTGTAGAAGCCTTTCTTTTTTTCCACATCCTTGCCAACATCTGTTGTTATTTGTATTTTAATGATGGCCATTCTTTTTTTTTTTTGATGAGTTGGAGTCTCCTCTG
>NW_006967778.1:0-763 GCF_000164805.1 Carlito syrichta
CTGCAGTCAGCTATGGAAGGTAAAAGAGGTAAACAGCCATGCCAGAAAAACAGGTAAAGTTTATATAGTTGTTGCTCCTATTAAGCTTTTAGTTGTGATTTCTAGTTAATGGAAAAATTAAAAAATAGAAAAAATATGTGATAAGAAATGTGAAAATGACCACATGTGGGATAAAAACAGGATTTACACTTCGAAAAATACTAAAGAATAAAGAACTAAAAAGTATTTTTCAGCAAATGATGAGTAAAGCAAAGCAACAAGGGAATATTTTAAAATATAATATTTTAAAAATATTGTAAAAGGAAGTCCAGAGATAAATGTGCATAGGCCAAATTCCTCAAATGCCAGATTTTCAGACCTGATTGAAAACTAAAATAAATAAAAATCTGTTGACTAGAGACACATCTAAAATAAATAGATATAGAAATGTTAAAAAATAATGGACTAGCCGGGCTCGGTGGCTCAGCCTGTAATCCTGCGCCTTTGGGAGGCTGAGGTGAGTGGATTGCCTGAGACTGCAGGTTTGAGACTCACCTGGGCAGCGAGACCCCATCTCTACAATAAATCAAAAAATCAGCCGGGCATGATAGTGCATGCCTGTAATTCCTGCTATTTGGGAGGTTGAGGTGAAAGGATCGCCAGAACCCAGCAGGTCGAGGTTGCGGTGGCCGGGAGTGGCCACTGCACTCCAGTCTGGGTGACAGAGTGAGACTCCAATTCAAAAAAAAAAAAAAAACTAATATCCATTGTATGTATGTGTATA
>NW_006967779.1:0-743 GCF_000164805.1 Carlito syrichta
CTTTTCTTCCTTAAACGGAAATTTTTAATCTTCCTTTGTTATGATTACCAGTAAACACTGTTGTTTTATGTTTAGGGGCAATAGTACATGAAAGATAAGTTCCTTAAATTTTAGAAATATAGTCAATGGTAAGATGTTTGCAATATGAAACCTATATGCAGACTGAGCTCCACTGAGGGAATAGCAATCTTGTCTATCAATTTATAGTAACAGATCCATGTTAGTATAGTCTTGGGAATATCCTTATTTATTGAGTAAAATCGTCCACACAAACTAATTTCTTATTTCTTTTTCTTGTTATTTCTTTTCCTTTGTTAATGAGAGGACAACAATAGATTTAGGTTAAGAGCATGCTATTGAGAGACCCAAGAAACCAAGAAACTTATTTGCTGTAAAAGTAGCATTTAGTTCACTATATTTCATATATCCCCACCTCATGTTTACTATATATTTTGTGTATTCCTACCTCATGTATTTTATGATATCTTAGTACTTTAAATCCTACCTCAGATCCTGTAGAATTAGGCATATATCAGGTTTTAAGCAGTGTTTGTATTTAGAATTCTTAGGTTAAGCATTGTCAACCCCAAACTAGCAGGCTAACTTATGCTTTTACAACGGGATGTAGATGATAAAGTGATAAGCCTCTTTCAAACATTCCTACAAGGTGGCAGCAGACTCAGAGGAGCCAGCTCCTCTCTAGGTGGGCTTTATCACCGGGTTTTTATCTCAGTGATAATTTA
>NW_006967780.1:0-722 GCF_000164805.1 Carlito syrichta
CTCCATCTCTTTCTGTAGCCCTGCATGTGCCCCCTTGTTGAAATTCATTCTTTGGGTTGCATGTTTGTTTGCTAAGTTTTTCTGCTTTATTATTTCCCTCCCTGGCACAAAGTGTTCTTGGAGAGGCTTTTTCTTTTGATCATGGTGCATTTTCACCCAGATCTGAGACACGGCCTCTACTGTCTGCATGCTGCCTTGTGACCTGTTTATCATATGTTTTTCTGAGCCACATCTTTGTTAGCTCTGTGCTGCGTTTCCCTCTCATCTCGTTCCAGCTGCGTGTCAGCCTTTGGGTCTTTTCCATTTGTTCTTGTGGTGTGGAGTGAATCTCCCTCGACTTCCTCCCTCACTAAGTTAGATTGATGGTCTGTTTACCTCTCTGAAGTATCAGGGCTGGGGATGAGGAAGGCCCAGGCTTTCTTCATCTTCTGAGATGTTCCTAAATGCATGGGGAGTGTCACCTCCCTGGTGGGGGCCGTCTCATTTTTTTGTTAGGGACACCGACCCTCAAGGCATACCCTGTTCAGCCAGGATCCCTGCCATAATTCTCCTGAGAATCCAGCCCTGGCCACCTCCCCTGGTGCCCCTGTTTTCTGCCAAGTCCAAGGAGGAAGAGAGAAGGACCCCATGTGGTAACCCATGCTGGTTAGGATGTTCTGATTCCGTCTTCTCATGGGTACCACTTCTTGTATGAAGGTGATGTTGGGAGTTTTCCCACTGGG
>NW_006967781.1:0-719 GCF_000164805.1 Carlito syrichta
CCAACTCAAAAAAAAAAAAAAAAAAAAGACAATCAAATACCTTCTCTTACTGTATCTCCCTAAATATATCCATATCTACTCCCATTGCACTGCCCAATCCTGAATACACATCATTTTTTTTAAGAGACAGACTCTCTCTGTTATTGAAGTTTAACACTGTTGAGGTTAGGAAGTTGGAGGAGAGTGGCAGGAATGGTCCATAGGCATCAACATTAGGGGGTCGAAGCTAGCCTGTTTCCTCTCTGTTTTTCCCTCACTCTCATCTGTGAAATCTTCCTGGTACATCAGTGCACTCTGAGCACCTGCCAGGGCCCTGCTCTGTTGCGGTCTCACCAATCTCTTTTCTAGGGCTTTCCCACCACTGGTGAAATCTACCAGGATATATTTTCAGCACTTCTTACTATAGAGTACAGATTTTATTTTATCTTTGAGGCAGGGTCTCACTCTGTTGCCCAAGCTGGAGTGGAATGGTAGGATCATGACTCACTGCAGCCTTGACCTCCTGGGCTCAGGCGAACCTGTTCCGGAAGTATCCCAAGTAGCTGGAAACACAGGTGTGCCACCATGACTGGGGAGTCAATGAGCTGTGGGGAGTGAATGATCTCTGTCCGGACAGCCAGCCTTGAGCAAAGGCAACGCCCCAAGCGAACGCAAGGTCCCACTTGGGCAGTCTGCATCCTAGCCAAAAGCAAGAGATACAACTTGCTACATGAAAGGGG
>NW_006967782.1:0-787 GCF_000164805.1 Carlito syrichta
TGGACTGTGCGCCGCATTAGGGGAGAATGTTTTTCTATGCAGACCATCGGGAGTGTAAAGGAGTCCATGGTCAAAGTCCACGAGGGCTTAGCTAAACGGAAATTAGAACGGGGACAAAAACAAGGGTGGTTTGAAAGTTGGTTTAATCAGTCTCCGTGGTTAACTACCTTATTGTCCACTATAGCGGGATCCCTGCTAATCCTTCTGTTATTGCTTACTTTTGGCCCCTGCATATTAAATAAATTAATAGCCTTTATAAAAGCCAGAATTAGCACAGTGCAACTCATGGTCCTCAGGCAGCAATACGAGCAGGTACCCCTAGATACCTTAACCCTAAGAATCCAAGATTGAATTCACCCCATTCTCATGACAAGGGGGGAATGAGAGGGTATGGACCATGATTATTATTATAAGCTTAAACAGAAAGGCATAATCATACTATATTATTAGTTATCACTTAAAAAGCAATAGCACAGCCATTTCAGCTCATAAAGCTTTCAGCAAACCGCAGCTTGCAGGTGCTTGCAATTTCAGAAGAAGCCAGCCTCAGTTACGGGTAAAACCACTAATTATAGCTTCCCCTTACCACTAACATCCCCCAGTGACAGCCAAGTAATGAAAGGTTATCTGCAAAAATTTCCAAATGTCTCAGCAACCTCCCCAGTTGACAGATCGTGGTTAACCTAAGGTCGGCTAGAACCACAAGGGCCAATCAAGTACCAAGGACTCTGGAAATCCTCCGCTATGCTCCCTCCCTTCTGTAACCGCAATAAAACTGCTTATTTGA
>NW_006967783.1:0-722 GCF_000164805.1 Carlito syrichta
TTATATTTCACCCTGAATTGTACCCTACATCTTTCAAATTGCAAATGAAGAAGAAAAAGTTTATACCACATCCCTGAATCCATAGCCAGTCATTGGAAAGAAATTCTTGTTTCTATAGCCTTAATCACTTTTTTCCACACCCAAATAAAAACACATACCCTTATTTTATTGAAATGTGCTAAGATAAAATATCCTATTGCTGATTTTTAATTAACTTATTTTTTAAATATATCCCAGTTGACTCATTGGATATGTTTCATTGACTATAGATAGCAACTCTATACTATTTCTTAAACTGAATTCTCCCGATTTGTGTCTTTTTCCCTGCAGCGGTATGTTTAGATTTCTGGCATGTTTCCTTTATGACCATGTTTGCGTTTTCTCATGTGTTAATGTTATGTTGGAGTTGTTGAAATGTATCAGACACCTACTCTGCACAATGAATGGTACCTGCTGTCAATCTCTGTATTGTGGGGGAGGGGCTCCAGGTCTCTCGCCATCGCGAGGTTGCAGTGCCTCGCTTCGCGTCACGTCCGCGTCACCTTCTGGGTTGCCGTGATCCTTCCTCAGAATCCGGTCTGCGAGCACCCAGGCGAAACGCGGTTCCGCCTCCAGGTCCCCGGCCTCCCACGGAGTGCTTCGGACTCCCGCGCTGCGGGACCCCAGAGTGTGGCTCGCTGCGACTGGAACGACCGCGGAGCTGGGCCCCCCGCTGGCCGCGG
>NW_006967784.1:0-638 GCF_000164805.1 Carlito syrichta
CGTAGGTAGGTAGCTAGCTAATTCAGCTGACTAGCCACCCGGCATCTAGTTATGTCTGCTACTTAAGTCAGCTGGTTATCCAGCGGTTTAGTTAGGTGACTAGCTAGTTAAATCTGCTGGCTAGCCAGCTGGCTACTTTGTTAAGTCAGCTAGTTAAGTCAGCTGGCTAGGCTGCAGGTTAACTAGGTAGATAGGCAATTAAGTCAGATGGCTAGCCAGCTGGCTAACTAGTTAAGTCAGCTAGTTAAGTCTGTTTGCTAGCCAGCTTAATAGCTTGGTTGGTAGCTAGTTATGTCAGCTGTATAGCTGGATTTCTAGATAGTTAAGTCAACTAGTTAAGTCAACTGACTAGCCCACTGGCTAGTTAGGTAGCTTGTTATTTATTTTTCTGGCTAACTAGTTATGTCACTTAGTTAATTCAGATGGATAGCCAGGTGGCTAGCTGTGTAGCAAGCTAGTAAATTCACCTGGCTAGAAAGCAGGCCAGCTAGTTAAGACAGTTAGTTAAGACAGCTGGCTAACTAGGTAGTGACTGATAGCTAGCTAGCTGACTGATCTTTGCTTACTTAACTAGCCAGGTAGCTGACATACCTAGCTGACTTAATTAGCTAGCTACGTAGCTAGCCAGCTGAAATAAT
>NW_006967785.1:0-578 GCF_000164805.1 Carlito syrichta
CCCAGCTAGCTACCTGGCTAGCCAGCTGTCTTAACTAGATGACTTACCTACCTAGCTAGATATCTAGCTAGTCAGCTGACTTAACTAGCTGACTTAACTAACTAGCCTGCTGATATAACTAGCTGAATATATACCTAGCTTCCTAGCTAGCCTGCTGACTTAACTAGCTGAAATAACTAGCTATCCTGATGGATAGCCATCTGCCTTAACTAGCTTTTTAACTAACTAACCAGCTGGACAGTCAAATGATTTAGTGAGCTGACTTAACTAGTGAACTAGCTGATTTCCAGCTGACTTAACTAGCTGAGTTAACCAGCTAGTCAGTTGGCTAGCAAGCTGACTTAATTAGCTGGCTACCTATCTAGTAAGCTGACTAGGCAACTGACTTACATAGCTGACTTAAGCTAGTAAGCTGGCTAGCCAGCTCACTTAACTAGCTAGCTACCTACCTTGCCAGCAGGCTTGGCAGCTGACTTAACTAGCTGACTTGAACAGCTAGCCTGCTGGCTTGCAAGCTGACTTATCTAGCTAGCTACCTACCTAACCAGCTGGGCTAGACAGCTGACCTAACTATCTGA
>NW_006967786.1:0-846 GCF_000164805.1 Carlito syrichta
AAGCTTGTTTGCTTAACCTTTACATAACATAACATAGTCATTATGGGACAACAAAAGCCAAACTTAACAAAGTTTTAAATATGAATGTGCAAACACATACAGTGAATGTGGGGTAGAAAATCATATACTAATTCTGGAAATTTATAATAGCAAGCTTATTATAGCAAGGCGGTTACTTTTATAAAAGTCTTTGTTCCCTGCAGGTTTACATAGCCACTGCGTGTAAATTATCACTGAGATAAAAACCGGTGATAAAGCCCACCTAGAGAGGAGCTGGCTCCTCTGAGTCTGCTGCCACCTTGTAGGAATGTTTGAAAGAGGCTTATCGCTTTATCATTTACATCCCGTTGTAAAAGCATAAGTTAGCCTGCTAGTTTGGGGTTGACAATGCTTAACCTAAGAATTCTAAATACAAACACTGCTTAAAACCTGACATATGCCTAATTCTACAGGATCTGAGGTAGGATTTAAAGTACTAAGATATCATAAAATACATGAGGTAGGAATACACAAAATATATAGTAAACATGAGGTGGGGATATATGAAATATAGTGAACTAAATGCTACTTTTACAGCAAATAAGTTTCTTGGTTTCTTGGGTCTCTCAATAGCATGCTCTTAACCTAAATCTATTGTTGTCCTCTCATTAACAAAGGAAAAGAAATAACAAGAAAAAGAAATAAGAAATTAGTTTGTGTGGACGATTTTACTCAATAAATAAGGGTATTCCCAAGACTATACTAACATGGATCTGTTACTATAAATTGATAGACAAGATTGCTATTCCCTCAGTGGAGCTCAGTCTGCATATAGGTTTCATATTGCAAACATCTTACCATTGACTA
>NW_006967787.1:0-737 GCF_000164805.1 Carlito syrichta
AGGGTTCATCCGCAGTGTGTGAGGGGAATTCTGCCATCTCAAATCTTTGGATGACCCACCAGCCCCTTAGCAGGAACTGAGCCCTTCCTGTGACCACAGCCTTGGAAAAGCCACTCTTCCGTGTCCACTAGCCCTCTCTTCCTAGTAAACTATACAGCCAGGTCAGAGGTTGCAGAAAATCCTGGGAGCAACTGAATGAAGGGAACATGAGGAGCAAGTCAGCCACTGGAGCTAGTGCTCTGGAGGTGTTGAAGAAGAAAATTTCAGAGCCTTGACACTTCAGATGTGGCCCCCAAGCCAGCAGCAGCATCTCCTGGGAGCTTGCTAAAAAGTCTCAGGTCCCCGCCCTAAACCTATACCATCGGAATCTGCATTTAGCCAGGTGCCCAGGGATTGGTAAACATATTATAGTTTGAGAAGCTTTGTTTCAGTGGATGCCCATTTCTGAAGGCCGCCATTCGTTCCCAGTCCAGCTCCTTCTCTTCATCTCCCATAGGAGAACATATCCCTTTTCCATCTCCCTCTTGATTCTTGCTCCTCGGTGTCAGGTGGAATTTCTATTGTTCTTTCATGTCTCATAAGGAAACAGCAATTTCTGGTGCATGTTTCTCGCTGTGTCACTGGGATCTGAGTCCCAGCCTATTTCTGATATATATATATATATATATATATATATATATATACTCTGACTACATTATCTTGATGGAGCTGTGATAAGAGGAAAGAGAGGGACCAGA
>NW_006967788.1:0-775 GCF_000164805.1 Carlito syrichta
CCCAGGCTGGACACCATAGCAAGCTCCACCTCAACTCCAAGCAAAACTCAGAAAACCATAGGTGAGTGGCAGCCTCAGCGGGAGATTTGCCTCCAGCCCAGAGTTCAAGACAAGGTAGGAAGACCAGGATGTCGATCAAATGGAAAGCCAGTGACTGCAGCAGTTTGGGAGGCCCAGGCCAAGAGAATGACCCAAGTTGACCAATTTGAGAGCAGCCTGGAAAACCTAGTGAGTAAATTTAAAAAAGGAGAGAAAGAAAGAAAGAAAGAAAGAAAGAAAGAAAGAAGGAAGGAAAGAAAGAAAGGAAGGAAAAAACAAGAAAAGAAAGAAATCCATTCTCCTGCAAAACTTCTGCCCTCCGACCTTCCCCCCACCCCCCAACATGTGAGGATCCCCCAACTCGGGACCTTCCAGTCCCAACCACCCCAATGGCTGCCCCCACTTTGGTGAGGGAGTTGCCAAGTCTCCCTGGACAAGTTTCTGCTGGCTCCCCTCTCTGAGGAGAGAAATATGCCCCAGGCAGCCTGACCATCAGGCAAGGAGGACCTTACACCAAGAAAGGCCAGGGAAACATCCATCAACAGTGGACATTATTTCCCACTCAATCCCATTGTTCCTGGCTCTAAAGTCAGTCACTCTGTGAACACACCACGTGCAGATGAGAATGTGTGTACGATTCTGATGTTTTTGGAGACAGGGTCTGGCTCTGTGACCCAAGCCAGGGCCTGGGGACCCAAAGACATTCTCATAAGTCTCAAAATCATGGGTTTCAGTG
>NW_006967789.1:0-787 GCF_000164805.1 Carlito syrichta
CATTAACCCTAAATGGATCAAAGACCTACATGTAAAACACCAAATTATAATAATCTTAGAAAACGCAGGAGACATCATTAGGGAAACTAGAACCAGAATCTAATTCCTCTTCAGAGCCCAAAATATCCATGTCTTAAGAAGCAAGTTAGACAAGTGGGATCTCATCAAATTAATATACTTCTGCAAAACAAAAGAAACCGTCAGAAGAGCAGGGATACAGCCAACAGAATGGGAAAAACGATTCTCCACATATATATCTGTAAAAAGGCATAACATCTAGGTTCTACAAGAAACTCAAACATTCAGAAAAGTCAGACAAACACTCCCCTTGAATAGTGTGCAAAATACATGATTCGACACTTTTCATAAGAAGAGATACGGGCAGCCAGCAGAAACCTGAAAAATTCTCAACCTCACTCATCATCAAAGAAATACAAATGAAACCACTTTGAAATACCACATACCCTTTGTAAGACTGGGATCATTAATAAAAGAAGCAATCACAGATGCAGGTCAGGATTTGTGAGGAAATAAATGCTTCTACACTGCATGTGGACTGAAAAGTAGAGCAATACCTTTGGAACAGTGTGGTGGTTTGTAAAGGGACAAGATATTCACATACTATGTGATACAGTAATTCCCCTGTAGAGAATGTACGTGGAGGAACTCAAACCATTTTACCAAAAAGATATCAACACCAGTATGTTTTTTGCAGCTTTAATCACAATTGCAAAAAAACATGGTACCAACGATGTTGCCCATCAAGCTGGAATGGATAAAAATAAAA
>NW_006967790.1:0-535 GCF_000164805.1 Carlito syrichta
TTCACCTTCTGACTTATACTGTTTCTTGATTTTTTTGGCCTGTCTCTGAATAGCTATCAGTATTCTTTAGGGAATCTTTCTTACCTGTCTTTTTTCACTTCTTCCCAGTCCTGTGTCTCTCTCTCACCTGATAGTTGGTATGTATATCTGTTTTCCCTCTTGCACTTCTCTCTTTCCCTTATTTTGACTTATGATATTATCATTGTAACTGTTAGTTTAGATCACATCTGTTGTTTACCTTCTGATCTACACTGTTTCTCGATTTTATTGACCTGTGTCTGTGTAGCTATCAGTACTCCTTAGGGAATCTTTCTTACGTATCTTTCTTCACTTCTTCCTGATCCTGTGACTGTTTTTCACCTGATAGCTGGTATGTATATCTGTTATCCCTCTCGCATTTCTCTCTTTTGCTCATTTTGACTCATGATTTTATCATTGTAACTGTTGGTTTAGATCACGTTTGTTGTTTACCTTCTGACTTACACTGTTTCTCGATTTTATTGCCCTGTCTCTGTGTTGCTATCAGTACTCTTTA
>NW_006967791.1:0-801 GCF_000164805.1 Carlito syrichta
GGATCAAAGACCTACATGTAAAACACCAAATTATAATAATCTTAGAAAACGCAGGAGACATCATTAGGGAAACTAGAACCAGAATCTAATTCCTCTTCAGAGCCCAAAATATCCATGTCTTAAGAAGCAAGTTAGACAAGTGGGATCTCATCAAATTAATATACTTCTGCAAAACAAAAGAAACCGTCAGAAGAGCAGGGATACAGCCAACAGAATGGGAAAAACGATTCTCCACATATATATCTGTAAAAAGGCATAACATCTAGGTTCTACAAGAAACTCAAACATTCAGAAAAGTCAGACAAACACTCCCCTTGAATAGTGTGCAAAATACATGATTCGACACTTTTCATAAGAAGAGATACGGGCAGCCAGCAGAAACCTGAAAAATTCTCAACCTCACTCATCATCAAAGAAATACAAATGAAACCACTTTGAAATACTACATACCCTTTGTAAGACTGGGATCATTAATAAAAGAAGCAATCACAGATGCAGGTCAGGATTTGTGAGGAAATAAATTCTTCTACACTGCATGTGGACTGAAAAGTAGAGCAATACCTTTGGAACAGTGTGGTGGTTTGTAAAGGGACAAGATATTCACATACTATGTGATACAGTAATTCCCCTGTAGAGAATGTACGTGGAGGAACTCAAACCATTTTACCAAAAAGATATCAACACCAGTATGTTTTTTGCAACTTTAATCACAACTGCAAAAAACATGGTACCAACGATGTTGCCCATCAAAGCTGGAATGGATAAAATAAAAGTCGTATATACACACTGGCATATTATGCA
>NW_006967792.1:0-710 GCF_000164805.1 Carlito syrichta
GGAGACAGTGGTCTCCTTACATCTCCCGGTTTGGCTATGGGACCCTGGGCTCCAGCCATCCTTCTGCCTTGGTCTCCAAGAGTGCTGGATTCCAGGCTTGGGATGGTGCACCAGGCCTTCTGGTTCGTTTTTGAAGAAGGATAGAGGCTGGGTCGGGGGCTCAGCTTCATCATCCCAGCACTTTGGGAGCTGAGGCCAGTGGCCGGCCTGAACATGTGGGCCGAGACCCACCTGGGAAAATCAGTGAGACCTCATCTCTACCCTCCATCCCAAATGGGCCGGGTGTTGTGGTGAACATCTGTTGTTCCTGCTCCTCAGAAGGCCAGGTAATGTCTCTCTGGAGCCCGGTGGGCTTAGGCTGCAGTGGCTGGGAGTGAGCCACTGCCCTCCAGCCTGGGTGGCAGAGTTAGATGCCAACTCAAAGAATTAAGGAAAAAAAGGGGGGAAAAAAGAAGAGCATCTTTTTGTGTATGGAATTGTGATTTTTGTGAAAAGAAAGAGATCATTTGAGAAGGAGGCCCCAGCCTTTGGACTAGAGTACCCAAAAGACAGGATCGGCAGACAATCAGGCTGTGGCTTTGAGATGTTGAGATGGGGGACCACTGGAGCCAAGGAGATCGAGACCAACCTGGGCCAAGTAGCGAGACCACATTGCTTCCTGGAACACAAAATACTTGATTGGCGTGTGGTTGCACCCATGGTCCCAGCTA
>NW_006967793.1:0-686 GCF_000164805.1 Carlito syrichta
TATTGGGTCCCTTGGCCTGACCTTCCTGGCACCTGGGTGCTGCATGTCCCCACATCAGCCTTCCAGTGGCAGAGACCCTGTGACCTCTGCTGGTTTGACCTATCCCAACACTGCAGGGTTTTACCCATTCAGCCCTCTTTATTTGTTTATTATTTATTTGTTTTTTTTTAGTCAGAGCCTCTCTCTGTCACCCACGCTAGAGTGCAGTGGCCCAATCACGGTTCACTACAGCCTCAACATCGGGGTCTCAGACAATCCTCCCATCTCAGCCTCCTGAGAAGCCTGAACTACAGCTGCATGCCACAACACCTGGATAATTTATTGATTTTTTTTGTAGAGATGAGGTCTTGCTATATTGCCCAGACTGGTCTCAAAACTCTTGGTCTCAGGAAACCTTCTTGCCTCAGCCTTCCTAAGTGGTGGGATTACCAATGTGAGCCTCCATACCTGGCCTCAACCACTTTTATTTCTTGTTCTGGCTTATTGATACTAGAGGGATGGCGGGAATGGGGAAAGTTCTCTCTTGGATTTCAGACCCCAGATCTCATGGTCCAGATCAGAAAGGGAAATGGCTCCTGTCATGCACAGACCCTGGCATCACATGCCCCTGTGAACCCATTTCACATGTGCACAAACCCATGTTCTGTAACTGTACTGAAGAGAGGTGTGATCATGACTTCTGTTAA
>NW_006967794.1:0-4293 GCF_000164805.1 Carlito syrichta
TCAACTTCACACTCCAACTTTTCATAATGAGTTGAAGACTAGACTCAATTACTTCAGTGACTTTTTTTTTTTTGAGTTGGAGTCTCACTCTGTCACCCAGACTGGAGTGCAATGGCCACTTCGGGTCACCGCAGCCTTGACCTGCTGGGCTCCGGCGATCCTTCTGCCTCAGCCTTCCATGTAGCTGTAACTACAGGCGTGCACTACCATGCCTGGCTAATTTTTTGATTTATTGTAGAGATGAGGTCTCACCTGCCCAGGCGGGTCTCAAACCCGTGGGCTCAGGCAATCCGCTCACCTCAGCCTCCCAAAGGTGTGGGATTATAGGCTGAGCCACTGAGCCCGGCTTCAGTGACTTTTTTGATAAGAGCACTGAAAGGATACAATGGGAAAAAGAAATCTCTTCAATAAATGTTGCTAGGAATATTTAATTTTCTCATGAAAAATAATAAAATTTGACATTTATCTTATACCGTACACAAAAATCAACCCAAATGGATATAAGACCTAAGTGTAAGACATGGGGAAAAAGAGAAAAAAGAAAAAAAATGGATGTGAAATTCCTTGACATTTGGTTGTGGGTTTTTCTGAGGGGGTGGATATTAAAGCAAAAGTTCAGGCTACAATAGTAAAAATAAATAAATGAGACTAAATTAAACTAAAAAGTTTCTGAACAGAAAAAACAATGTACAAAATGTAAAGGTATCCTATGGACTCGAAGAAATATTTGCAAGTTACATATCTGGCAAGAGGTTAATATCCAAATTTTACTAAACAGCTCTTACAACTCAATAGCACTAAAATAACCTGACTTTTTTAAATGCAAAGGATAGAGATTTTCCAAAGAAGTATAAAAATAGCCATCAAGCTCATCTTCAACAAATCTCCACTACGAACCACTGGGGAGAGGAGAAACCTATTCAGTAAATGATGCTAGGAAAACTGACTGACCACATGCAGAAGATTAAAACAGGACCCCTACCTATCCCCAAACACACATAAATCAACTCTAAATGGATCAGAAACCTAAATGTAAAACCTCAAACTATAAGAACCTTAGAAAATGCAGGAGACACTCTTATGGAAATTGGAACTGGCAACCAATTCCTGATCAAAGCCCCAAGTGCCCATGCCATAAGAGATAAGACAGACAAGTGGGACCTCATCAAACTGGCAAGCTACTGCAAAGTCAAAGAAATCATCAAGAGAACAAGGAGACAGCCCACAGACTAGGAAAAAATATTTGCAAACTCTATGTCTAACAGAGGCCTAACATCTAGGATCTACAAAGAACTCAAACATGCTGAAAAGAAAAAAACAACCCCATTACAAAGTGGGCAAAAGATATGAATAGACAGTTCTCAAAAGAAGACATAAAAGCAGCCAACAGATACATGAAAAAATGTTCAGCTTCACTAGTCATCAAAGAAATGCAAGTTAAAACTACATTCAGATACCACCTAACTCCAGTCAGAATGGCCATCATCGATAACAAATAACAGATGCTGGAAAGGATGTGGTGAAAAGGGAGCACTTCTACACTGTTGGTGGGAGTGTAAAACTAGTACAGCCTCTATGAAAAACACTGTGGTGATTCTTAAAAGTTCTAAAAATCGATCTTCCATATGACCCAGCAATCCCCCTACTGGGAATATACCCAGAAGAACTCAAATAACTCTATAAAAAAGATACCTGCACATGTATGTTTATCGCAGCACTGTTCACAATAGCAAGAAAATAGAACCAGCCACGATGCCCATCAAAAGAGAACTGGATAAAAAATGTGGTACATATGCACAATGGAATATTGTGCATCCATAAAGAAGAACAAAATCGTGAACTTCACAGTAACCTGGATGGACTTGGAGTCTATAATACTGAGTGACCTTTCACAAAAACAAAGAATGGAGTATCACTTGTTCTCACTCATAAATGGACCTTGAACAACTATTGTGATACTATAAGAAAAGGATTGACAGCAGGAAACTGGAGGTGTGGGGGAGCATTGAGGTGGGATTCACAATAGTGAGAATCTGCCTGGGGAAGGAGGGGGCACACCTCATCAACAAGGGTACCTGCACAATGAATATTTGTATACCTAACCCTGAATTGCACCCCACAATTTTAAAATAAAAAATTTAAAGGTGAAAACAAAAATAGCCACCAGAACACGAACAGGCATAGAGACCAATGGAAAAGGATAGAGATTCCAGAAGCAAAACCTCAATTCTTCAACCAACTTGTCTTTGACAAAGTCTCCAACAACAACCACTGGGAAGAGGAGAACCTATTCAGTAAATGGTACTGGGAAAAGGGGATGACCACATGCAGAAGACTGAAACAGGACCCCTACCTATCACCATACACAAAAACTAACTCTAAATTAATCAAAGACCTAAACATAAAACCTCAAACTATAAGAATCTTAGAAAACGAGGTGACACCCTTGTGGAAATTGGAACTGGCAACCAATTTCTATTCAGAACCATAAAGGCCAATATCTTAAGAAATCAAATAGACAAGTGGGACCTCATCAAATTAATGAGCTTCTGCAAAGTAAAAGAAACCATCAAGAGAGCATGGAGACAGCCCACAGAATGGTAAAATATGTTTTCAACTGTATATCTGACAAAGGCCTAACATCTAGGATCTATAAGGCACTCAAATGTGCCGAAAGGAAAAAAACAGTCTCTTTAAAGAGTGGGCAAAAGACATGAATAGACACTTCTCAAAAGAAGATATACGAGCAGCCAAAAGACACATGAAAAAGTGCTCAGCCTCACTCATCATCAGAGAAATGCAAAGCAAAACCACATTGAGATATCACCTAACCCCTGTAAGAATGGCCATCATTAATGAAACAACAACAGATGCTGACGAGGATGTGGAGAAAAAGGAACACTTGTACACTGCTGGTGGAAATGCAAACTGGCACAGCCTCTTTGGAAGACAGTGTGGCGATTCCTGAAAGAACTAGAAATTGACCTTCCATATAACCCAGCAATTCCTCTATTGGGAATATATCCGGAGGAACTCAAATCACTCTACCAAAAGATGTATGTTTGTTGCAGCTCTATTCATAATAGTAAAAACATGAAACCAACCATATTACCCATCAAAGCTGGACTGGATAAAAAAAAAATGTGGTACATATACACAATGGAATATTATGCAACCATAAAGAAGGACAAATGTATGGACTTTGCAACAACTTGGATGGATTTGGAGTCGATCATATTCAGTGATTTATCACATAAACAAAGAACAGAGTTCCATGTGTTCTCACTCATAAGCAGATCTTGAACAATTATAATGCTATAAGAAAGCAATTGACAGTAGTGGGAAACATTCAGGGGAGGTGGGGTGGGATTGGCAGTTGAAGGAAACTGCTAGGGGAGGGAGGGGCATGCCTCATCAACAAGGGTATCTGCATGATCAATGTTTGTATACCTAAACCTGAAATGTACCCCACATCTTTATATTAAAAATTAAAATTTAAAAAATAGCCACCAGATATATTAAAAGGTGTTCCACATCAATAATCATGAGGGAAATGTTAACTAAAATCTCTATATCATCTAACATCTGTAGAAATGTCTATTATCAAAAAGACAAGAGAAAAATGTTGGCAAGTGTGTGTGGTGTCAAGTATACTGTTGGTAGGAATGTAGACTGGTATAGCTATGTGAGAAACCCTATTAGGGTCATGAAGAAATTACAAATAGCACTACCACATGACCTAGCAATTACTCTTCTGGGTATATACACAGAGGAAGTAAAATCATTGTCTCAAAAATATATTTTCACTTCTATGTTCACTGCAGTATTATCACAATAATGAAGATATGGAAACAATCTAATGTCCTTCAACAAAAAAATGGATACAGAAGATGTGATATGTCTATAAAATTACTATTTTATATAAAATGCAAAATCTTAAAAAATAAGATTTGGTCATTTGTCACAACATGGATGGACCTGGAGGAAATTCTGCTAAGTGACATGTCAGACACAGAAATTAAACATTTCATGATTTCACTTATACTTGGAATATATGTGAAAAGACCTCAAATACACAGAAATAAATAATTAAACAGTGGTTACCATGTGCTGGGGAGAGTTGGGGGATGCAGATTAAAGACTCCTAACAGCATGTATTTAGGCTTGACATGATTAGAGATCTAATATACAACATGAGGACTAAAATTAATAAAGTTTCTTTTCTTAGGAATTTGTGTTAAATAACTAGATGATAGCTTCTCTCGTCACAAAAAAGCACCTGTGTGGAATGTA
>NW_006967794.1:6027-6751 GCF_000164805.1 Carlito syrichta
AGTGGCTCACTAGATGCAGCTTGACTAGAGCGTGCTGTGGATTGTGCATGTCTCTGGCCCTGTAAAACTCCAGGAGCTTAAGACACTTCAGGACTTGACAGAGAAGGAAAGAGGATGGAGTTCTTGGAGATGCCCATGGCTGAGTGGATTCAGGATTACCACTGCCTCTGGGTTCAGCTCATCAGCCCAGGGATGAAAACGAAGATCACTGATGCCCACACGCGCTACAGCCTGATCTTGAACCTGGCGCTCTATTTCGTTGCTCTCTGGTTCACCAGCCCCACTGCTCAGCACCTCCCTGAGTCACAAGCAGCCAGACTAGATGGAGGCCATGCTCAGGTACAAACATCACTGCTTCAGCAACCATGCCTCCATGTTTGCCAGGAACCTGTGTTCGAGGCGGTTGGCCTCTGTCAAGCAGATCTTGCCACTCTGACCTGTGGAGGCTGACCCTGCAGAAGCGCAGCTGCAAGGGGCTGGTGAGGGCAGGCACCCCAGGTATTCTGCAGGACATGATGCTCAGCTTCCAAGGGCTATAGTTCACGGAGAGCCACCTCCTGTTCCAGGCCCACCACGGCCTGCTACACAACATTTACTCCATGTGCCATCTGATACAAGAACGACCACATCAAACTGGTTGTGCTGGCCAAACTAAGGGTAAGCCCACCTTGAATGTGACCTTGGAGCACCACAGCCAAACCGCCAAGGTCTGAGTCTGAGAGGC
>NW_006967795.1:0-739 GCF_000164805.1 Carlito syrichta
GACCAGATACTTGTTTGTAAAGCAGTCTAAGCCAAATGTCCATATAGCAGATAAACGATAATTATGGAATGCTAATAAAATATTAAGTGTGCAAGGAATGAACTCTAGACTGGTTTATGAAAAGTGAACTAAAGCACTTTTTATGAAGAAAAATTAGTCAAAAGTAATAATTTATGTCCAATAAATAATTAATTATTTGATGTATCAAACATAAATATACAAAAAAGTTAAATAAAATCAAAATACCACATATTAAAATAATCAAGGATGAGGAAAATAACCTCAGCAGAGATAGCAGTGTTAAGCGGTATAAAGACTTTTTAGTGTTGCCTCTGATTAGGGAAAATTTGAGGTTTGATGTATGTAGCCCAATTTGATGAATACTTCTCTGGCTCAAAGATTAATAAATAAATAGTTCTTTTACGTAAGAACTATGAAATGAAAATTAAAGAACTCTAAAATAATATGATACTCAAAACTGAATTAAGTAGCATGTTAAACATTTGACATATTAATTTTACCAGTCAATGAGAAAAAAGAATACTATAACATACATAGATTAAGAGAATTGATAATAATAATATATGATACAAAATTCTGGCTATGTGCAATACTTCTTAAAAGTGAATTGTGCAACCAAACCAGATCCTTTTTTTAAATCAAAAGAGTATACAATATGAATATCCAAAACATCTTCATGATTCGTTAAGAATAAATATCAGCGATTAATATTAAACGA
>NW_006967796.1:0-732 GCF_000164805.1 Carlito syrichta
CTACTCCAAAATATATTATGTTAGTAAAAGGATTTGAAGGAGCACAGGACATTTTACTCCAAAGTACAGCTCTCTGGTATAATGTGTATTTAAAACTAAAAACCCTTTTGAAGAATTTTTCTTTTATCTACATAAAAATAGGATTGACCCAACTAAGAGAACAATTGTTCATGTTCCCCTCCCTTTTACCTCATTATCCATGACAGGAAAGAAAACCAGGAATGTAATCATGACAGAACAGACCTTTTAACAAAATAGTGACTGTCTCCAAGGATAGTTTAAATTTCAAAGAAAATTATTTACAAGTTAATTTCTATCTAATCATTGTCCTTCACAATCTTTTATTTTCCCTCAATAGATTTTGTACCCTTAGACCCTTACCTGGAGACACCAGAGCAATCTACATGAAAACTTTACTATTTAGCCTTTATCTACCCCATTACTTTTTCATATATTTGTCTTTCCACAATTTGCAGTCCCTAGGGTATCAAGGTCCATTTCTTTGCCTTGTCACCTCTCTAAAATGTATTGCTTTTGATGAAAATGCTATATAAGCTGTAGTTCTAAGTCACCTCTTTGATAGTTACTCTTGAAATTTGCCCAACTTTCCCTTAGAACCGATGAGTGCGATTCTTAAATAAACATAGAAATTAACTCTCTTGATTTTTAAGCTTGGAGATATTGTCTCAGCCAACTGACCTCAGTCCTTCTAGGTAGTATCTAGGAGCTGAA
>NW_006967797.1:0-4597 GCF_000164805.1 Carlito syrichta
GTTTGTTCCAATGTGGTCTCTGTTTCTCTTTCTGCCTCAGGGAGTCCAATTACTCTTAGGTTAAGCCTCTTGAGGTAGTCACTCATCTCTTGAAGGTTTTGTTCTGTCTTTTTGAGCTTATTTTTTGTTTTTAAGAGTTTGGGTTATTTCTATATTTTGGTCCTCAAGCTCTGAGATTCTTTCTTCTGGTTGGGTAATTCTGCTTTCCATGCTTATCAGTTTGTTATTTATTTCATTCACAGTATTTTACAGTATTTATTACTGTTATCTCAGATATCAGCTCCTTCCTAGTTTCTTATTTTGTCTCTTCAATTCTTTTTAATCTCTCCATTAATGTCTTGATATCTACATTTGCAGTTTGAGACCCTTCATTCTGGGGGCTTTTCATTGTTTGCATTCCAAAGTCAGTTTTCTCAGTGTCTGCTCTCCTAGGTTTCTGGGAGAGACCCATACTCTTCTTTTGTTTTTTTTTTCATTTCTGTAGATTTTTCTCCCTCTCCCCCTTTCCCTCCCCTTCTTCAATTCTGTTTTTGAGGGAAGGTGGGGTTGCTTTTATTTCTCTTCTGCAATGTCCTGTTCTTCCTTATGAGGGTCTTCTGGCTTTGTTCACTTTTCCCTCTGCTTTGCAGTCTGTCTATTCAGCAGTATGTAGTCTTGGTCCATTCAGAGAATCTCACCAGTTCACCTATGCCGTCGCCATCTTGCCGAGAGTCCTGTTTAAGTCTTTTTAGGTTTACTTTATTAATGTTTTACAGATTTACAGGTATAGATTCTTTTTTACCCCTTTTGTTAAATTTATTTCTAAATTTTCTGAATTAAACATAGTTTGCCCATAGAATGAATGCTAAGTTCTGTTCATATCTGTTTCTATGATAGCCTTTTGGCTCTGCTCAATTTCCATATTTATATCTATTTTTTGACCCAGGAAACCTTCAGCTAATTTCTTGAATTTAAATCTCAAATCATCTAAGAAATAGTCACCGAGATTTCAATAAAACTTCAACAACCAATGTGATCATGTGGGGATTTATTTTCTTTCTGAGAACAAACAAGAGGTCAGTCTTTGGCTGTGTGATTTTTATTTTCCTCAGTGTAAGAGGGTGACTTATCAGAGAAGATACTCTTTAGAATTCTGCATTCACTGAAAACTGTGCTTGAGTTCTAGCCATGTCTCTGGAAGCCCCCATGGCCCTGGTTGCCCTCAAGGTTTCAGTGCCCATGATGACTCCTCTTGTTCCTATAACCTGGGTAGCTCCAACTGCAAGAGGCTTCTGTGTTCTCCCCATCTCCAGTCTGCCTCATATATCTCATGCTACCCTTTGGTAAAGGAATCAGAACTACTTCCTTTCATGGTGGCTTCCTTCATTATATTTCCTACACCATTTCTTACTACTGAACTCTCTTGATCTACTGGCAGAAGCATTAATGTTGATATTATTGCAAATGGGATAGCATTTAAAAAAAAATTTCCATTCTGAATATATTTTTGTAGTGTATAAGAACATTGCTTATTTTGTATGTTGATTTTGTATCCTGCAAATTTATTGAATTTGTATATCATCTCTAACAATTTTTTGATAGAGTCTTTAGGGGTTTTTTATGTGTAAGATCATGTTTACTGCAAGCAGAGATAATTTAACTCTTTTCTTTCCAGTGTGAATGACCATTATTTATCTTTCTGGCTAAAAATTTCACTCCAGTGTTCAATAGAAGTAGTGAGAGCCGGGCTCAGTGGCGCAGCCTGTAATACCACGCCTTTGGGAGGCTGAGGTGAGTGGATTGCCTGAGCCCACGAGTTTGAGACCCACCTGGGCAGCGAGACCTCATCTCTACAATAAATCCAAAAATCAGCCGGGTGTGGTAGCGCATGCCTGTAATTCCAGCTCCTTGGAAGGCTGAGGCAGAAGGATCGCCGGAGCCCAGCAGTTTGAGGCTGCGGTGGCCAGGAGCAGCCACTGCACTTCAGTCTGGGTGACAGAGTGAGACTCCAACTCAAAAAAAAAAAAGAAGTAGTGAGAGTGGTCATCTGTGCCTTATTTCTAATTATACAGAAAGTTTTTTGCTTCTCACACGTAGAAAACAGTTCAAGTTAATAAGCATATGAATAGTACCCACTATGCCCAGCACTATAATAAATATTTCTGGAAATATAAAGGGAGATAAAATGAAAATAATGACGTTAGCTCTAGATTTGTTACGTATGACCTTTATTATGTTCAAGTAAATTATTTTTACATCAAAGTTGTTGAGAGGGTTTATCATTAACAACATTGAATGTTTTCAGATACCTTTTCTGCATCTGTTGTAATAATCATATGGTGTTTATTCTTTCTACTCTTATCTTGTTGTGTCACATTTACAGATTTGTGTAAACTGAGTCATCCTTGCTTCCTAGGGATTGTCATTTCTCACTTAATTATAGTATATAACTTTTAATATGCTGTTGAAATCAGGTTATTAGTATTTTATTATAAAATTTGCATTATATTCATCAGGGATATTGATCTATAATATCTATCTATCTATATCATCTGCTATCCTTGTCTGACTTTGATATCAGAATAATGCTATCTTCATAATTAACTTGAACATGATTTCTACACTTTAATTTGTTAGAAGAGTTTAAAAATAAATGGAAATAACTATTTAAAAAAATTATTAGCAGATGTTGGGCACAATGGCTCATGCCTATAATCCCAGCATTTTGGAAGGCAAAGGTGAGAGGATTGTTTGAACCTAGGACTTCAAGACCAGCCTAGAAAACAAAGCAAAACCTCATCTCTACAAAAAAAAAAACAAACCATAAAGCAATTAGCTCAGCATGTTGGTGCTTGCCTGTAGTACCCACTACTCAGGAGACTGAAGCAGAAGTCACCTGAGCCCAGGAAGTTGAGGCTGCTATAAACTGTGATCATGCCAGAACTTGAAAGGGCAATAAAATGATACATCAACTCAAAAAAAGAAAAAGAAAAGAAAATTCTTGGTAGAATTCTTCAATAAAACCATCAGTTTCTGGACTTTTCTCTATTGAAAGATATTTAATTACTGATTTCATATTCTGTGTCATTATCCATTCAGATTTTCTATATTTTAATAATTCAGTGTTGATAGTTTGTATGTTTCTAGAAATGTACTAATTTCTTCTTAATTATTCATATTTTGCCACATAATTGTTTATAGTAGTCTTCTATGGCTCTTTGCATTATTGTGGTATCCGTGGAAATGTCTCCTTATTTATTTCTGATTTTATTTATTTGAGTCTTATCTCTTTTTGCCATAGTTTAACTATTAATTGCCAGTTTTGACTCTTTGAAAAACCAACTCTGGGTTGTGTTAACTTTTCTATAGTTATTTTACTTTCTATTTTGCTTATTGCTGCTCTGATCTGTATTATTTCTTTCCTTCTTCTGACTTGGGTTTAATTTTTTCTTATTTTCCAAGTTCCTTGTGGTGTGAAATTAGGTTGGTCATTCTAGATCTTTAGTCTTTTATTTATTTTATTTTATTTTTTATTTTAAAGATGTGGGGTATAATTCAGGGTTAGGTATACAAATGTTCATTGTACAGGTAAAGTTTGGACCTCCTTTGTCCCCCACTTCTCCTGGTTTGGTATCAAGTACCCTACTGACGTCATGGTCTGCCACACTCCCTTCTTTAGCAGTTTTCCATTACTGGCAATCACTTTTTTATAGTATCATGATAGATATGAAAGATCCACTTATGAGTGAAAATAAGTGGTACTCATTTGTGTGTTTCTGTAATAAACAGATTTTGCACTAGATTACATTCCCACCAAAAGTGTAGAAATGTTCCCTTTTTCCTAGATCTGTCCAGCTTCTGTTGTTTTTTGAGTTATTGATGATGGCCATCCTGACTGGATTTAGGAGGTATCTGAGGGTGGCTTTGATTTGCATTTATTTTACGATAAATGAGGCTGAGCTTTTGTTTAATGCATTTGTTGGCTGCTCATATGTCTTCTTTTGAGAAGTGTCTATATCGTTTGTCCACTTTTTAATAGGGTCATTTTTTTCTTTTCCTTTTGGCATGTTTAAGTTTCTTGCAGAAACTGGATGTCAGGCCTTTGTCAGATTTACAGTTGGAAAATATTTTTTCCCATTCTGTGGGCTGTCTCCCCTCTCTTGATGGTTTCTTTTGCATTGCAGAAACTTTTCAGTTTGATGAGGTTCCACTTGTGTATTTTATCTCTTATGGCATGGGCGTTTGGGGTTTTGATCAGATAGTGGTTGCCTGTTCAAATTTTTATAAGGGTGTCTCCTTCCTTCTCTAAGATTCTTCCTTCCTTCCTTCCTTCCTTCCTTCCTTCCTTCCTTCCTTCCTTTCTTTCTTTCTTTCTTTCTTTCTTTCTTTCTTTCTTTCTTTCTTTCTTTCTTTCGAGTTAGAGACTCATTTTGGGACCCAGGTTGGAGTGCAGGGGCATGCTCGTGGCCACCGCAGCCTTGACCTGCTGGGCTTGGACAATCCTCCCCCTTCAGTCTTCCAAGTAGTCTACGATTCTTTTTTTGTTTGTTTGCTTTGTTTTGAGATGGAGTCTCACTCTGTCACCCAGACTGGAGAGCAGTGTCCGCTCCCGGGCCAC
>NW_006967798.1:0-656 GCF_000164805.1 Carlito syrichta
TCACTAGTAAATAACTGAATGATGGCAGTGGTTAATCTGGAAACGAAGTCCTCATAATTCTCATCAGCCTCCTGTTTTATATCAGATAAAGAAAAAGTTTGAGTGAAAACAGCAGGTAGTTTTTTCCAGGCTTATTTGAACATACAATTTTTTTTTTGAGTTGGAGTCTCACTCTGTCACCCAGACTGGAGTGCAGTTGCTACTGCCAGCCACTGCAAACTCGACCTGCTGGGCTCCAGTGATCCTTCTGCCTCAGCCTTCCAAGTAGCTGGAACTACAGGTGCACACTCCCATGCCTGGCTAAGTTTTGATTTATTGTAGAGATGAGGTCTCACCAAGTTGCCCAGGTGGGTCTCGAACCCACAGACTCAGGCAATCCAGTCACCTCAGCCTCCAAAAGCACTGGGATTACAGTCTGAGCCACCAAACCCAGTTCATACACTTCTTTAGGAAAGGTTATTTGGACATTAGTAGAGGCATACTGTCCAGTAATTGTATGGATATCTTTAACAATAAAAAAGGTACCTGGTCCATGATTCTGATTAAGAGCCATTTGAATTTGTACCTGATCTTCATATTCTGTTCTCCAAAGCAAATAGGCTCCTCCGGACAAACAGCTTTTGGCCAATTGCTGCCAGTCAGAGGCAGTCATCCAG
>NW_006967799.1:0-568 GCF_000164805.1 Carlito syrichta
AAGCTGGAAAAATCATACTTGTGCAGGTATCATTTCTGTAAAATATTTGGAGGTCCTCCAGGTATATTCTCTACAGGGGAATTACTGAGTCACGTAGTAGGTCAATATCTTGTCCCTTTACAAACCAAAACAGGGTTTTCCAAAGATGTTGCTCTACTTGTCAGTCCATATGAAGTGTAGAAGCATTTCTTTCTTCCCAAATCCTTACCTGCATCTGTTATTTTTTGTTTTATGAATGATGGCAGTCTCACAGGGGGTATGTGGTATTGAAAAGTGGTTTAATTTGCATTTTTTTGATGATGACTGAGGTTGAACAATTTTCATGTTTCTGCTGGTTGTCCGTATCTCTTCTTAAGAAGAGTTTCCAATCATGTATTTTGCACACTTTTTAAAGGGAATGTTTGTCTGATTTTTCTGAGTTTTTGACTTTCTTGTAAACCCTAGATGTTATAACTTTTTACAGATATATAGGAGCAGAATCGCTTTTTTCTCATTCTATTGGCTGTATCCCTGCTCTTCTGATGGTGTCTTTTGTTTGCAGAAGTATATTATTTGATGACATCCCTCT
>NW_006967800.1:0-745 GCF_000164805.1 Carlito syrichta
CATAATCTGTACAAACTTAACTTTAAACTTTACTCATAACTAAACTAATACAATTATAATTCCAAAGTTAACATATGTTAATCCTATAATTTAAACTCACTAATGCTTCTTACAAACAATTCTAACCTAAAGCCAGTTCTTACTAAAGGGCCTCAAAGCTCCAGGGTTTTAAGCAGCCCATGCACAACATTTAACACAGTGCAAAGTCCATCAAGTTATCTTTCTGGAGCGGTATAACCACATTCCTGTATACACAAAAAAATTCTTATTCTCAAAACCTAAACTCCCTATAACTATTCTACAATAAAATCTATTAATATTTCTGAAAATATATCTTATTCTATAAATCGAATTCTTACCCTGCATTCTATTCTATATATCTTATAGTCAATATACTAAAACTTAAACTTAAAACCTCTTAACTAAACAAACTCTAAATATCATATATATATTTAACTCCCTAAAATCTCTAACTAATTAAAAAACCTGTGACTAGTAAAAAATCTTCTTGACGCACTTCGAAGTTTAATTATAATGTGGGTTGAAAAGGCTATAAGTTGAAAAGGCCAAACCGCACAGTGGGAAGTAAAAAGGAGGAACAATAAATTCTAAAGTTAGCTGTGTGCACTGTGTATGCCTCGCTCACCATTGTCTTCATGCTCGACCATATAGAATACCGTTTGGCCTATGGTGTAAAACAAGTTGGGAGGTAGAGGGTCACACAGACCCCGAGCTCATCCTAGTG
>NW_006967801.1:0-3212 GCF_000164805.1 Carlito syrichta
GAACTCACAACAACAACATAAGGGAAGGCCCCAAATGAGGGCCATGTCCCCTCCACTGCCCCCTCTTAAGTACTGGCCACATGGTGTTGAATTCAACTATTTACCCATGTCCAAAAGATGGAAAGTTTCTGGGCAGCAGAGACCTTGACCTCTTCATCTGTTTTTCTGGAGACCATGTGAAGTGGAGGTAATTGGTTATCAGTTTGCTTTTCCAGACCTCCTCTTTGATCTGTACCTAATTACCAGGAAATTGGAGCAAATCTTATTTGGATACCAATCCTAGAGCCAATTCATGGTTTATTTGTAGAGGGTTTTGTTATGTAGAGTCAGCATAAAACAAATAATTCATTAAAGTATGATCTTGACTCATTAAGATCACATCACTCAACGCTCTCACACTTTCTATAACAAAAATAAAAATCTACATGGGCATGGTAGCTTGTGTCTGTATATCCAGGTACTTGAAATGCTGAGGTGGCCATAAGCATGCCACTGCACTCCTGCCTCGGTGACAAGACTGAGACTCCAACTCAAAATAATAATAATAATAATAAATAAAATAATAAGCAAAAAACCTTACACACAAATCATGGTATAAAATTCTTAAATACTTGGACACACTGAAATTGTTATAGGCTGAAAAGAGGCCATTTGGCTTGTATTAGAACAGTCATTTAGAAAGTCTTCAACTTGTATTCTCTTGCAGCTGAGTTGGGTCAAACATAAAAATTGCTTGGATTCAAAAGTGTACATTTTTCCTATTCACCCCCCCTTCTCCTCTCCTAGCATGCCTTTGACCAACTGGAGAATCTTATCCAGTAAACCACTGCTGGTGCTGAAGAAGAAACAGCTGAAAAAGTCAGACCACCTAATAATTAGAACAGAAGTCCAAGGCCTACAGTTTTTGCCTGAAAACTTGGAGTGGGCATTGCCCACCTCCCCTCCATCTGGGAATACAAGGATATTGGAGTGTTACAGGCCAGGCTCTGTAAATAATGGATTGTTATAATTGTGTGTTCACTTGCATCCAGATATTGCAATTTTCTGCCCATTCCTCTTAAGAAATTGTAAAAGAACATATTGCTAATTCCCAAATATTATCTAAAATGGCAACATGGGACCAAGTGTGGTGGCTCAGTCAGTAACCCCAGCACTTTGGGAGGCCAAAGCTAGAGGACTGCTTGACTCCAGGGCGTCAAGACCAGCCTGACCAACTTGGTGGAACATCATCTCTACAATAAATCATTTTTTAAAAAAAAGGGCATAGCACATTCCTATAGCTGCAGCTACTTGGAAGGCTGAGGCAGAATGATAGCCTAAGCCCAGCAGGTGGAGGCTGTGGTGGCCATGAGTGAGCCACTGCACTTCACTTTGGGTAACAGAGTGCGACTCCAACTCAAAAAATAATAATTTAAAAAGTAAAATGTCAACATGACCAGGAGACTTTGTGTCACATCAGTGCTCATGTATTAAAAACTGTGAAAATAAGTCCTGACTTATGCTAAAACTGCACATATGCTTTGAGCCCAGGGTGAATGAAGGGCTATCAACTTGGGGTATAACTTATTGGCAATGATCCTGACCCATCTCCCAATAGTCTGGTTATAGAAATGAAACACTCTCCTCTGCCTGTGGTGATTTATTGGATCAGGTCACAACAGAACTATGGGCAACAGATTTCATAAAGAAACTAAGAGGAAAGTAGCTCAGGTTATGCTTCGGCCACAACCCACAAGAAACTGCATGCTCAGTAAGTTCATCACATTCCCAAGCTTGGGGACCATGCTTGCTGTGGGACACAGCCCAGGGTGACTGACTCTAGGTAGTGATGGAGGGAAACTTGAGCAACTGGGAACTTAATTTTGGGAGCTCCACATACTTTACCATTAATTCTTATCAGCATGAAGATGCTCAATCCTTCATGATCTCACCAGGGATCAAAAGTCATCCGGAGTCACTTTAAGATTCTGACCTGTAATAATTTTTTTCTAACACCAAATGTGTGGAGTCTTCTGGACACAACCAATTCTCCAACACCAAGTGGTTGTGCAACAATTCAAGTCTGTCACCATCCAGATTTAGCACAGACTTCACAAGTTCAGGGCTCAGTCCCATAACACGGCTTCCACCGCAGAGGGCAGTTGCAAATCCCGGGGGCCATCTATGCTTCTGAGTAACTACCTACAAGTCAGGGACACCCATAGACCTCCCTTCAGTGCCATAATTTGATTGAATACTCACAGAGCTAAGCAAAAACATTTCATCTTATTTCACCTCTCATAAAGGATACAACTCAAACAGTCAAGGAAAAAAGATGTGTAAGGCAAGGGACAGCGGAAGGGGAGATGGGACCCAAATGTCTGCAGTTCTAAGCCAGCTATTAACCTCAGTCTCCTTTGCCCCCCCAGCATGCATAATAAACAAACAAAAAAGCACACACATTCTAAAATGGGTGTTTCAGACACTAACCCCTCCTCTTATCAGTTTTTTTTTTTAATTAGAGTCTCACTCCATCACCCAGGCAGGAGTGCAGTGGCATGCTCATGGTCACCACTGCTAGCACCTACTGGGCTCAGGCGATCCTGTCTCAGCTTTCCAAGTAGTCGGAGCTTACAGGCACAAGCTACAAAGTCTGGCTAATATTTTTATTTATTGTAGAGATGAGGTCTCGGCAAGTTGCCCAGGCTGATCTTGAACCCGTGGGCTCAAGTAATCCACTCCCCTTGGCCTCCCAATGTGGTGGCATTACTGCCTTAGCCACCGCACATGGCCATCTTCTCAGCCCTTGCCCCAACTCCTTCTCTCGACTTACTGGCTGTCCTGCGCCGAGTAGAATTGGGTTGTGACCTGATTACACAAACTGCCAATGACTCTGATTAGACACAGGGAATTTTCACCTGGATAGTTCAAAGAAAGCAACTGTTTAGCTGTCACCCACCAGCAAGTGCATGTGGCCAGATTTCCCCCATTTTGGTCCAGATAATGCTCGGCTACTCCTGTTGATACCAATAAATAAAAGGGGCAGGGAACTGGCAGAAAAGTTTATTTCTGAGTTTGAATCCAGAGAGCAGAGCTGGATTCAAGGTCTTACTGAAATGGTTCTGCGTGGCCAGGCTCGGTGGTTCAGCCTGTAATCCTAGCATTTTGGGAGGCCAAGATGAGCATATTGCCTGAGTCCTTGAGTTCAAGACCTGCCTGGGCAACTGGCAAGA
>NW_006967801.1:3651-5163 GCF_000164805.1 Carlito syrichta
AGGCTGCGGTGGCCGGGAGTGGCCACTGCACTCCAGTCTGGGTGACCAAGTGAGACTCCAACTCAAAAAAAAAAAGAAAGAAATCAAAGATTACTGGGTGTCATAGTGCAGACATATAGTTCCAGCTATTTGAAAGATTGAGGCAGAAGGATTGTCAGAGCCCAGCAAGCCAACCATGGGGTGACTGTGAGTGTGTCACCATACTCCATTCTGGGCAACGATGTGAGACTTCCACTCAAAAACAAACAAAATGGTTATGCTCACCCTTTAGGGTTTTCTTTTTTCTGAGTTGGCATCTCACCCCATTGCCCAGGCTGGAGGGCTCATGACCACCCCAGTGTCGACCTACTGGGCTCCGGCGATCCTTCCACCACTGCCTTCCAAGTAGCTGGAACTACAGGCGCATGCAACCATGCCTGGTTAATTTTCTTCATTTAATGTAGAGACTAGGTCTTGCCAAGTTGCCCAGGCTGGTCCAGAATAGGGCTGAGGCAATCCACACATCTCGGTCTCCCAAAGCGCTGAAATTACAGACTGAGCCACCAAGCCCAGACCACTTTTGGCTCTTACAGTTCACTTTTACAGTCCAGAGGCGTCAGTGTCTAAACATTAGCCATGTGGCCAGGAAAGCATTATACAGAACTTCACTGACTGCTACACTTTACATTTAGATGGTGACATTTAAAGTAAAGACAGTTTACAAGGCTTGAGATATCATGCATTGCAAAAGTCATACAAATCGATTATCGATATTATACAGATCAAAGGGAGTCAATTGACATTTACATCTTTGGGTGTAATCTCCTGGGAAGTCGAAGATCCCCTGAAGCTACTTACTGGGAGTGTACGGAAGACAAAGGAGGCCAGACATAGTGGCTCAAGCCTCTAATTCCAAAATTTGGGAGGCCCAGGCAAGTGGATTGCCAGAGTTCTCAGGATCGAGACCAGCCCGGGCAACTTGGCTAGACCTCATCTCTACGATAAATCAAAAAGTAGTTGGGCATGGTAGCGCATGTTTGTAGTTCCAACTGCTTGGAAGGCTGAGGTGGAAGGATCACCAGAGCCTACCAGGTTGACCCTGGGGTGGCTGTGAGCATGCCATCATAATCCAGCCTTGGCGACAGAGTGAGACTCCAACTGGAAAAAAAAGAAAGAAGCTTATTTCTGAGTTTGAATCCAGGGGACAGAGCCCGACTAGAGGTCTTTCTAAAAGAGTTCTGATAGGAGCAGCTCGGTGGCTCAGCATGTAATGTCAGCACTTTGGGAGGCAGAGGTGAGAGTACCCCTAAGCCTACGGGTTCGGGTCCTACCTGGACAACTTGGGAGACCTCATTTCTACAGTAAGTCAAGGAAAATGCGCCGGGCCTGATGGTGCACGTCTGTGGTACCAGCTTCCTGGAAGACTGTGGTGGTAGCATCGCCTCAGCCGAGCAGATCGAGGCTGCGGTGGCCATGAGCATGCCTTGCCCTTCAGTCTGGGCGACAGAGACTCTGACAAAAATAAACGAAAAA
>NW_006967802.1:0-3149 GCF_000164805.1 Carlito syrichta
TCTTTCTCCAACCACACCTGTCATTGCCTGATGGGCTCATGGACAAAGTAGATGAAGGACGCACTTGGGCTTAGCAATATGGATTTCCCTTCACCAAGACTGGCCTGGGTATAGTCATGACTGAACATCCAGGCTTCCAGCAGCAGAGACCCACACTGGTCACAATCAAGCATCACTTCCTAGGGTGACAAGCCAGCCACTTACTAGCAAGTTGCTTACATTAGACGACTTTCACCATGAAAGGGACAGTCTTTTTACTCTGGATGTGGATTTGCCCTCCTTGCATGCAATGTTTTTGCCTCAACTGCCATCCATGGACTTACAGAATTCCTTATCCACAGTATTCAACACAGCATTGCTTCTGACCAAGGAACTCACTTCAGAACAAAAGAGGTGCAGTGATGGGCTCAAGCTCTCAAAATTCAACCAACATTAGTACCTGTGAGACCTTGGGACAGCCAGGCTGGGTAAAATGTCCATGCAGGGTGCAGGCTTTGTGCTTTAGCAAGCAGCAGGTATGGCTGCCCCTTGGAAAGTGCCACACTCCACCTGTAGAGAGGGGACAGGGTAGTGTCTGAACAATCCCCTGGCTGGCAACGTGGAGTAGAGAAACACCCGCCCTCACTTTCAGTTTTGACAGCTTTCCTTTTGCATCCAGATTCAGCCCCAATGATTGAAGTGGAGTGGACTAGCAAGAAGCTAGACAGTGCGAGTTGGCTCCCAGCCCCCTGCTTCATGACTGTTAGGTCCGTGTATATGGCCATACACAAGTGTGTCCACCCTGAAATAGTCCTCCTGTCAGTTAGGAAGCAGCCAGAAAGCAGACACGCCCTCAGATGGTGGCACTTGGGAAGAATTTCAAGGGGGGATTCTGTCAGGGCTGTGAGCAGGAGTCAGCAAGTGGTGATGCAGCTCCCAGGGGTTCAGGGTAGCAACGCTGGGAGTCCCCAAGCCTGAAGAGCAAGCCAAAGAGGAGTCATTGAACCTGGGGAAAGGTGAGCTCATACTTTTGGTGAAAAACTCATAGATGGGAAGGAGCCAGGTAAGGAAAGACGTGGTGTCCTGTCAGAGCTACACAAACCTGTATGCAGAGGGGCTGAAGCCAACGTGGTGGTGGGAGCTATTGGGGCCTAACATGCCCCTTCTTGCCCTTCCAGAGCAGGCATGAAAAGTCGCCAGATCTAGGACCTGCCTCCTGGTGGCCCCACCTGCTACCTAGATTTTTCTCTCTTCCAAAGGGTCCTCAGCAGCTTTTCCTAATCCCCACCCCAACCTCGTCCTTTTTAGTCAAAATTTATTCCTCCTGCTTGACAGAGAAAAAAGCACTTTTGTGGAACTCAGGGGGCAAGATAACATAAACAGGTAAGTGTTCTATGCCAGGCACAGTGCTAAGAGCTTTATAAGCTCTTTTTATAAGCTCTTTATAAGCTCTAATTTTATCCTCAGTACTGACCTAGGGAAATTTACTAAGATCATCTGTATTTCACATGTGGGTGAGGAGAAAAGGCCATTTTTTAAAAGCTCAATATACTGATGGTTCAGTCTTTTAGCAAAGACATCTGAACCTAAGGTAACTTCCTATCAGCAACATTTCCAAATAAAAGCTTTTAAAATTCCTTTCATACTTTGCTAAAATTTGGTAATTGACCCAATACATTTCCACCTAAATTGACCTATAGAATGTTTATCTTCCTATAATTTTACAAAAAGACCTAGAGTAAAAAAACATGCTAATACATACAGTTTACATAACATCCTTCAGCCTTTTTTATATGGTCCTGCTCATATGATTCCACCGCACATGGTTGGATATCTATGGATCTACGGGATGAACTCAGATTGTGATATGCAGCCAACTGAAGACAAAAATGCCCAATTTATGGTTCCATAAAGATATCACTTTCCCTACTAGTTCACACAAAGTTCACCTTGTAGCACACATACACACAAATAGGACCTCAAACACATTCTCCCTGGGATATCAAGGTGTTCTAATTCTGAGAACTTAACTAGCTAGATACCCAGCTAACAAACTGACTTAACTAGCTGACTTAACTAGCTAGCTACCTACCTAGCCAGCTGACTGGGCAGCTGACTTAACTAGTTGACTTATCCAGCTAGCCAGATGGCTGACCTGCTGAATTAACATGCTGACTTAACTAGCAAGCCAGCTGCCTGGCCAGCTGAATCAACTAGCTGACTTAACCAGCTAGCCAGCTGGCTAGCCAGCTAACTTAACTAGTTAGCTACCTAGCTAGCCAGCTGGGAAGCCAGCTGAATTAACTAGCTGATTTTAATAGCTAGCCTGCTGGCTAGCCAGCTGACTTAAGTAGCTTGCTATCTAGCTACCCAGCTGGCAAGCCAGCTGACATAACTAGTTGACATAACCTGCTAGCTAGCTGGATAGCCAGTTGACACAACTAGCTGAATTAACTAGTTAGCCAACTGGCTAGCCAGCTGACTTAACTAGCTCTCTACCTAACTAGCTGGCTAGCCAGCTGACTTACCTAGCTGACTTAATTAGCTTGCCAGCTGGCTAGCCAGTTGACTTAAGTAGCTTGCTACCTAGCTCGATAGCTGGCAAACCAGCTGACTTTACTAGCTGACTTAAATAACTGGCCTGTTGGCTACTCTGCTGAATTAACTAGCTTGTTATATATCTAGCCAGCTGGGTAGCCAGTTGACTAAACTAGATGATTTAACTAACTAGCCAGTTGTCTAGCCAGCTGACTTAATTACCAAGCTACCTAGCTAGCCACTTGGTAGCCAGCTGACTTACCTAGGTGACTTAATTAGCTAGCCAGCGGATTAGACAGCTGACTTAACTATTTACCTAGGTAGCCATCTAGGTAGACTGTTGGCTAGCAGACTCACTTAACAGCTTAGGTACTTAGGTATCTAGCTAGGCAACTGACTTAAGAAGCTGACTTAACTAGCTACCTAGCTACCATAACTAGCTGACAAATATAGCTAGCTTCCTAGCTAGCCAGCTGACATAAGCTGAAATAATTATCTAGCCAGCTGGTTGCAACCTGACTTCATTAACTGACTTAACTTACTAGCCAGCTGTTTGCCAGCTGACTTAACTACTTACTTAACCAGCTAGTCTGCTGGATAGCCAGCTGACTTAACTAGCTGGCTACCTATCT
>NW_006967802.1:4253-6808 GCF_000164805.1 Carlito syrichta
CCTGCTGACTTAAACCTTTTGCTAACTAGCCAGCTAGATATCTTAACCATCTGACTAAATTAGAAAGCTGACTTAACTAGCTTACTTAACTAGCTGATTTAACTACTTGACTAGCTGACTTAAATGGGTGACTTAACTAGTTAGCTAGCTGACTTAACAATGTGAATTAGTTAGTTAACTATTTAACTAACTGAATAACTAGCTGACTTAACTAAGTAGCAAAACTAGTTAGGCAGTAGACTTAAATATCTGACTTAAATAATCAGCTAAATTGTGATCTAGATAACTTAGTTAGCTGAATTACCTAGCTAGCTAGTTAGCTAGCTCACTTAGCTAGTTGATATAACTAGTTAGCTTGTGAGATAGCTAGCTGAATTAACGAGTTGGTTAATGAGTTAGATAACTGTTTTAACTAGTTGGTAGACGAATAAAATAACTGACTTAACTATCTTGTTAACTAGTTAGCTAGGTGACTTAACTTGTCTGATGAGTCGGCCAACTAGGTAGCTGGCTTAACACGTTGGCTGACTTCTCACCCTACCTGTTAGCTGGCTTAACAAGTTGGCCGACTAATCGGCCGAATCTTTAGCTTGGATAACTAGCTGGCAGAGGAGGTGGCCCCATAGTAAGCTCGGTTAAGTAGTTGGCTGGCTAGTTTGACCTAATTATTTGGCCAACTAGTTGGCCAAATAGTTAGCTGACCTAACCAGTCGGCTGCCAAGTTGAACCACTAGTTGACCGATTGGTTAGCTGACTTAACGAGTTGACTGGCTAGTAAGCCGACCGGTTAGCTGACTTAACTAGTCAGCCATCATGGGATCTGACAGGTGAGCTGACTTAACTAGTCAGCCAGTGAGTGAGCCGACTGGCCAGCTGAATTAACTATTCAGCCGGCAAGTGAGCTGATGCATGCGCTGCCATAACTAGTTGGCTGTGAGTGAGCCGACTGGTGAGCTAACTTAACTAGTCTGATGGTGAGAAAGCCGACTATTTAGCTGACCTGTTGGCCTGCGAGTGAGCTGACACGTTAGTTGACCTGTGGGCTGGTGAGCGTGCCGTCTAGTTTGCTTGCCTGTTAGCAGTCGAGTGAGCTGACTAGTTAGCTAACATGATGGAAAGTGATGGAGTCCACTAGTTAGCTAAGTAACTATCTAATTTCTAGCCTGATAGGCAGCTGGCTTGCCAGCTGACTGAACTGTCTTCACTAGCTAGTCAGCTCATTTAACTAGCTGACTTATCTAGCTAGCTACCTAGCTAGCCAGCTGACTTAAATAGATGACTTAACTAGCTAGCTACTTAGCTAGAAAGCTGAATGGCCAGCTGATGTAACTAGCTGTCTTAACCAGCTAGCTAGCTGGCTAACCAGCTGAATTAATTCACTGATTTAACCAGCTAGCCAGTTGGCTAACCAGCTGACTCAACTAGCTAGCTACCTAGCTAGCCAGCTAGGAAGCAAACTGAATTAACTAGTTGATATAACTAGCTAACCTGCTGGCTAGCCAGCAGACTTAACTAGCTTGCTACCTAGATAGCCAGCTTGCTAGCCAGCTAAATTAACTAGTCGCTTTAACCAGCTAGCCAACTGACTAGCCAGCTGACTCAACTAACTGACTCAACTAGTTAGCCAGCTGGATAGGCAACTGACTTGACTAACTCTCTACCTAGCTAGATACCTGGCTAGCCAGCTGCCTTAACTAACTGACATCTCTAACTAACCTGGTGACTAGCCAGCTGACTTAACTAGCTAGCTACTGACATATACCACTGGTTTGCTCGCTGAATTAACTACTTACCTAGCTAGCTAACAACCTGGCTAGTGAGCATCTTAACTAGGTGACTTAACTAGCTAGCCATCTGGCTAGTGAGCTGATTAAATAGCTAACTACCCAGATAGACAGTTGACTACACAGCTGACTTAAATAACAGACTCAACTAGCTAGCCAGCTGACTTATCTCTCTGATTTAACTAGCTAACTAGCTGGCTGGCCAGCTGAATTAACTAACTGACTTAACCAGCTAGCCAGATCACTAGCCAGCTGACTTAACTAGCCAGCTGGGAAGCCAGATGAATTAGCTAGCTGACTTAACTAGCTAGTGATGTGGCTAGCCAGCTGACATAACTATCTTGGTACCTACTTATCCAGCTGGCTAGCCAACTGAATTAACTAGTTGACTTAACCAGCTAGCAACCTGGTACAACAAGCTGACTTAACTAGTTAGCCAGCAGGCTACCCAGCTGACTTAATGAGCTCTCTATCTAGTTAGCTAGCTGGCTAGTCAGCAGACTTAACTACCTGGTATAATTAGCTAGCCAGCTGGCTAGCCAGCTGACTTAACAAGCTCACTACCTAGCTAGCCAGCTGGCTAGCCAGTTGACTTAACTAGCTGAATTAAATAGCTGGCCTGCTTGCTAGACAACTGACTAAAGTAGCTCGCTATATAGCTAGACAGCTGGCTAGCTAGATGATTTTAATAGGTGACTTTAGCTAGCCAGCTGACTAGACAGCTAACTTAATTTCAAGCCACTTAGCTAGCCAGCTGGATATCCAGCTGAC
>NW_006967803.1:0-538 GCF_000164805.1 Carlito syrichta
TCTCGCCGTCCAGATTCTCCGGTGCAGGTCCTAACCCTTCCCTCCAAGTTCGGAGTGGGTCTCTGACAGATTATTATTATTTGTTGTCAGAATCCCACTCTATCACACAAGAGGGAGTGCAAGGTCACGCTCACTGTCACCATGGACTACACCGGTCAGGCTTAGATGATCCTCCCTCCTCTGCCCTGCAAGTGGCTGGAACCACAGGCCTGTGCCACCATGCCCGCATAATTATTGATTAATTTTTATGGCCAAGACGAGGTCTCTCCCTGTGTCCTGGGTTGTTGTCGAACCCACAGGCTCAGGCCGTCCTCTTGCCTGGGCCTCCAAAGTGTTGGGATGACAGGCTGAGGTCCTCAGCCCGGTCTGTAGTTGTGGTGGTTGTGGTTGTTGGTATTATTTCTGTGTTGGAGTCTTGCTTTTTTGCCCAGGCCAGAGTTCAGGGGATTGCCCTTGGACACTGTAGCCTCAATCGACTGGGCTCTGGTAATCCTCCCACAGCAACCTTCAGAGTGGTTAGAAGGACAGGCATGCACCA
>NW_006967804.1:0-4260 GCF_000164805.1 Carlito syrichta
TGTGAGGGAGAGGGATGTTTTTGGATAAGGGAGAAATGGTGCTGGGTGTATAAAGCAGAATAAAAGGGCCAGACAAGTTGGTTGATTAAGTATACATGGCAATTAGACAGAAGGAGTATGTCAGAGGTTGCAGAGGAGAAAACCGAGGTCACTGTAGCTCATCAGTGCAGAGTGTAAATTCATACCCAGACCTGAAGGGCTTCCAAAATCTTATATTTGTTCCAAAAAATTATATGATGTCACACACATAAATTCAACACTAGATTTAAGCGTAGTAGAAGCAGAAGAGGTGGTAATTCAGGTGTTGATACAGTTGTTTCTAAAAACTCTCCTGTGCCTAGTTGATCATGTCACACAGGTGTTATTTATTTCGCTTACCCATAAGATAAGGGGATCAGGCATAGGTGGCAGTCTTTTCTAGAAATTTTAACGAAGTTTTGTTTTTGTTTGTTTTGGTTCTTGAATAGTTTCTACGTCTCTACTAAAGTTGTTAAACCATGAGAAGTACATTTGTCTTACATAAGCTTTTCAACTTCTACTTTGCAATGTTTCCCTTCTGTTAATTTAACAAGCAACTCAAGACAGTAACTCTCTTGACTTGGTTAGGTTTAGGTTCTTTTCTATACTTTGAGAGGAAAAAGTGAAAAGGGAAGAACCACCAATGGTTAATTCTGATTCATTAGTAGGTGTCTGTGAATGTGTGTGCAGGTGTGTGTGTCTGTTTCTTTAAGTAATATAATCAGGCCAAATTTTATATTAGGGAATAAGCATGTGGTAGTGACAGTATTATTTAAAGAAAAAACACAATGACAGGAATGATTTGGGTTATTTAGAGTTACAATTTATTTTGTATGTGATATAATAAAATGTAGATTTGATTTTTATAATCCATTCTCATATCTATAAAATAGCTAAAATGTCAGATTCCCTTGGTATTTGCCTTGTCCTGGAATTTAAGATTATTCTAATTTTTAAGGGTAGACTGGTTGGGGGTAAAACAATTGTAAGAGTGTTATATTTGTTGCTTACTTGGTATATGCTCAGTCTCTTGAATTACATAGTTGAGCTAAATGTTCTAATTTGTTGTGAAAAACTAAATATTTTTCATCACCAGTCTATATTTTGGCTACTATGGGATTTGTCAGACCAAGTTCACAATAACCTATTGTACCTGTGCATGGTCATAGTCGATATTACATCAAGGTAGCCTAGTGTAGCAAAGGATAGAATGTGAATTCCAATGATTTGGAGTCAATCAGACTTATTGCTGCTTCTTACTACATCTTTGATTTGGGATATGTTATGACCTTTTTGTATCAAGTTAATCTTTAAAGCTGAAATGATAATATGTAGGTTAAACCTACATTTTTGGTGAACTTTAAATAAATTGTGATAAACAGCAAAGACAATTGGGTGCATGAGAGGCCCTTGGCAAAACATTTATGTCTTTCTATGCAGGTGTCTTTATTTTCTGTCTGCCTATGTCAAATGGGGACCATAGAAGCATTAAACCCCTGTGGAATTATGGTCATAATTACAAGCAAAGTTTTAAAAAGTAGATAAGGCTTGACAGTTAAGCACATGGCTCTCCTTGTTCAACTTTCCAAAAGATTTTTTTTAAACTGTCAACATTTTATTAAAGCAAACAGATGTATATCATCAATATGTTACTATCCCTGAATGTCATGATACCAACACAATATAAACATCAATATTTTTAAAACAAGTTATAAAACTCAATCACTGCCCTGACCAAGAAATCTATGACTGCTTCACAAATTGTTGTCATGCTATATTTAAATGATAGCGACTACTTCCTGTTATGCCCAACACTTGACCAGACTGACACCATATGATTCCATAATTTCTGCCTTGAACATGAATGGTTTATAAAATTGATAAAAACAGATTGAAAATTGCATTATTTTTAAAATATCTTTTGATTTTCTGAGAATAATCTTATAACTGATTGCAATTGATTCTCACAGTAACCAGGTAAAAGGTTGCTATCTATATCAGTATTATAGATGAGGAAATTGAGCCTTAGGGAGTGTAGATAATTTGACCAAGACAAGAAACATCCATGATATTTGAACATAGGGATGTGTTTTCCAACCCAGCCTGGGACTTATATTTAAAACAATTTTTTTCCATGTCAATTATTCTGAGTTAATATTTTGTTTGACTTACCCATACAATATACTAAACAAAATGATGACATAGAAAATTGCCTTAAAAATGAACCTACAAGTAAAATGGAATGAGGATATGAAGAAGCAAAGCTGAGATTCAAGTTCAATTGGTATTTATTAATGGCTATTTTGTGCTAGATATTCTCAGGGACCTTTACCTGAAATAGCTGATTGAATTTTCTCAACATACTCATTTCCAATTATGGAAACCAAATTTTAGAAATATGAAATGACTTGACTAAAGTCACACATCCAGCAGATATGGAAGCCAAAATTTAAACGCAAATCTCCTTGATACAAGCCCAGTGTTATTTATATTGATTTCAGTGTACAATTAAGGAACACAAAAGCATTTAATTGGGCCTATAGAAAAACTTATTTCAGAATTGTTTAAGTATGGGGCATCAAATGACTGGGTAATAGAATTATCTTGCTCATTTGTAAATTGCACATCTACGTAAAACTTTATAGTCACAACATATGTTCAAATCAACTGGTATTTTAAGGGAAAGCAACCAGAAACCGTTAGTCTTCTTGTTAAGAGAGACCAAAGATCTGAGCTGACAATTTTCAAGGTCAGCTTAAAAGCCAAACTTACAGATAAATGAAGGATCTTTTTGTATCTCCTTGTTGGTAGTAAGAACACAGCAGTCCAGGTCGTCATGTTGCCATTTGTCATGTACCTGGCAAAACAAATGATGAGCAGAAGCTGAACAGGAAACTTCTTATGAAAAAACATATCCTGAGAAAGAGCTAAGTGATGGGAATTTATTTTTAAAATATGAGTCAGTGCTTTGAGAGCCAGTATGAAATGCCTATGCATGGAATAGATCCATAATACTGGAAATTCATTAAATGATGATGAATTGAATGGAATGAAAATTTCCCTGGATCACTTCATTGTGTGTACTGCTTTATAATTCTAGAACTGTATGAACTGAACTATATTTTTTATAATTTGGACCCCTTTGGAAGTCACCCAGAGAGGTTTCCTGAAATGTGTGTTATGAGAAACAGGAGTTTTGGATTCCTGTCATTGTTCTGCACTAGTTAGACAACATTGAATAAAGCATCCAATTTTTCCAAGCCCATCTGTTTTTAGGTCTTCAGACATAAATCTATTTTCAAACAGAATTTGTAATGACTACCCCTTCATTTTATATATGAAGTACATAAAGCCCACAGAGCTTGTACAGTGTCACAATAGAGTCTTTAAACTGCATTGCTTCATAGTGATGTGATAAAGAAATTTTAAAATAACACAAATAATATTATTAGGTATGTGACCTTGAAAAATTTATTTCATTTATTTGACTTCAGTTTTTCTTCTGTATGATGGAAGACATTGATAACATCAATCAGAGAGGTTAGGACGAGATAAAATAACTCTAAAGCATTTAGCATAACATCTGGTATGAGAGAGCATCTGATTTTCTATACCATCCTAATTAATTTAAAAATATTTCATGATCACCTACTTGGTCCTAGGCCCTGTGCTAGGTCAGGGATGTACAGTTGTGAATAGCACAGATAAGCTGTCATTCTCATAAAAAGTACAATCCAGTAAGGAAACACAAGTAATTTAAAAATTGCTATTGTGATAAGTGTAATGAGAGCAAATAATAGAGAAACATAAGATCAACTGGGGAAAGAATTGGTCAAAAAAATCTCTTGAGAAAAAGTCATCTTCAGCAAAAACCTGTAGAAAACTTAAATACAGAAAATGTCATAAGAAACCTAAATGTCAAAAGTAACTTAAATCCAGGTCAATAGTGGGAAATGAGTGTTCTAATGGTCCCTGTGCCCGTACCCCCCAGCTAATCTCCCATTGTTTCTCCGTGTATTCTAACTCCAACTATACAATGCTATCATGTTCCTCTGTCAGAATAAATGCTATTTTTGACAGGAGTATCCTCTCTTCTCTGTGTTTCTTTTCAAGTTCTTCTGAAACTTCTTTATGGAAGGCCTTTCTCTAACTGAAGTTGTCTCCAACTGGAAGATGCACCTCCTCTGACCACCCACACCACCTTACACTTTGCAGCAACACAGAACATAGCAGAATGTATTG
>NW_006967805.1:0-481 GCF_000164805.1 Carlito syrichta
CTCACTCACCAGCCGAATAGATAAGGTAGCTGATGCATCAGCACACTCACTGGCCCACTAGTTAAGTCAGCTCACTGGTTGGCTCACTCACCAGCCGACTAGTTAATTTTGACCAGTCGGCTCACTATCCAGTTGACTAAATTCAGCTGAGCAGTCATCTCACACGTCAGCCAACTCCTTAAGTCGGCTGACCAGTCAACTCACCTGCAGGCTGACTAGTTATGTCAGCTGACCAATTGGTTCAATTGCCGGTGAACTTGTTATTTCAGCTGACCAATCAGCTCACTTGCCGGTAGACTAGTTAAGTCAGCTAACCTGTCGGCTCACTCACCAGCTGACTAGTTAAGTCAGCTAATCGGTAGGCCTGCTAGCAGTCCAACTAGTTAAATTAGCTAGCCAATCGGACAACTAGTGGGCCAATTGGTAAGTCGACAACTTCCATCTGATAACTAGTCGGTCAACTAGTTAGGTCAGCTAATAA
>NW_006967806.1:0-424 GCF_000164805.1 Carlito syrichta
GAATGGAATGGATTGGACAGGTATGGAATGGGATGGAATGGAATGGAGAGGAATTGAATAGAAATTAGATGAATGGATGGATTGATATGGCAAGGAATGGAATGTGAGGGAATGGAGATGAATGAATGGAGAGTAATAGAATGTAGAGGAATGGAATGGTCAGTAATGGAATTGAATGGAATGAAGAAAAATGGAATGGAGAGAAATGGAAGGGAGAGGAGTGGAATGGAATGGAGAGGAAAGTAATGAAACGGAATGGAAAGGAATGGAGATGAACCATATGGAATGGAAAGGAATGGAATGGAGTAGAGAGGAATGGAATGGAGTAGAGAGGAATGGAAAGGAAATGAGAGAATGGAATGGAGTGGAATTTAATGGAATGGATTGGAGGGGAATGGAATAGCATTGAGAGGTTTGGAATGGA
>NW_006967807.1:0-6602 GCF_000164805.1 Carlito syrichta
AATGCTTACCAACCCATAAACCTTTCTAGGCTGTTTTTACTCCCACTCAAGACACGGAAGAAACAAGTATAGGCATAAAGTGCTGTGGCAGACTGAGGGACTCAGAAAGTCTTGTCTGACTCAGAGTCTTAACTTATTTTGGGCAAATGGTGCTCTGCTTCAGGAAACTGAAAACTTCAGGGCTTCTCCACTTAAAATACATCAAAAGATTGAGGTGGACTTGAAAAAGATGGAGACTACAGTGTACTTTCTGAATTTCCTGAAATCCTCTCATGGAAATAGCTCAGAAAAACTAAAACCTGCATAGCATTTCCACCAAACTAGAGGACAAAGTTCTTTTGAACCCCAGCACAGAGGGTGGAGCAAACCAATAGACACCAGACCTGCCAGGTATGACCATCAACACAACGGAGAGGGGCAGACAGGAGACCTTTAAAATGCCAGCAGGTGTTCACTGGAAGCAAAGTGGGCCAGTTTGAGAACCGCAGCTGAAACGGCAAGGGGTATGCCCGGTCCCAAAGTGAGTAATTATAGGGCTGAAGGCTGAAGGGCTGAAGTTGCCTAGCCCCTCTATACCTGAGCAACCAGAGCTCCTTTCCAGGATGTGACTTACAACAAAGGAGAAACTGCCAGGAGGGACAACAAATACAAAGGATAAAAGTCAGGGGAGCAGAGTCAGGAAATCTTGAAAGTAAGCCACCATGTTTTTCAATACTTTATTAAAAAAAAACAGACCAGATGAAGTGGCTTAAGACTGTTATCCCCGCACTTTGAGAGGCTGAGGTAAGAGGATTGTCTGAGCCCACGAGTTCAAGAACAGCCTGGACAACTTGGTGTGACCTCATCTCTACAATAAATCAATAAAAAATTATCTGGGTGTGATAGCATGCACCTATAGTCCTGGCTACTTGGAAGGTTTAGGTGGAAGGATTGCCTGAGCCCAGCACGTGGATGCTGGGGGTGGCTGTGAGTGTGCCACTGCACTCCAGTCTGGGTGACAGAGTGAGACTCCAACTCAAAACAAACAAATAAAAACAGGCTAGGCAAGGTGCTAATGCCTGTAATCCCAGAACTTTGGGAGGTTGAGGGAAAAGGATCACTTAAGCCCTGAATTTTGAGACCAGCTTAGGCAACGTAGAGGAACCTCATCTCAAAGAACCCCCAAAAAACAAAACAAAACAAAGTCTAGTGTGGTCATGCATACTTGTATTCCCAGCTACTAGCGAGGCTGAGCCAAGAGGCTTGATTAAGTGCATGAATTTGAGGGTTGGTTAGCTATGATCATGCTACTGTTTTCCAGTATTGGCAACCAAGTCAAACCCCAACTCAAAAATAATAAATAAATATGAGATTTAAAATAAAAGAAAAGAAGAGTGGATGAACATAATGGGTAATGTCTTAAAAAGCAAGAAAAAGAAAAACTTTTTAAATCAAAAAATTCTAGAGAAATGGTAAATATAAAAGGTAAAATACCAGGAAAATTATGAATAAAGTAACGCAAATACATATAGGAATTTAGTATGCTATAGAAAACTCAATAACTCATGATACAGTCATGTTGAGGCATAAATAAATAATTTTTCTGGATTAGTTCTCAAAGTGGCAAAAGTAGGTGTCTCTAAGGGAGAAGGGAAGTGGGTGGCTTTGAACGCTGGGAAAAGGGTGAATTTCCCCTTTTGTGTTTTTCCAGTGATCTATCATGTAATCCCAGCTCCCCTACTTTCTAGCTCTTAGTCTTGGGTGAATTCTTGATACAGTCTCCCTTCTTATCTGTAAAATGGAAATGGATCAGTTTAACCAGGTGATAACTGGCAGAGAATAAAACCTCAATAAATGTAACTTATTAATGGAAACAATGTAAATGTTTAGCAACTGATGAACAGATAAGCAAATATGGTATATTAATATAATAGTATACTATACAGTAATAAAAATGAAGGAAGTACTGATACTCACTGGAACCTTCAAACTATTATGCTAAGTGAAAAAAACCAGATACCACAGACACATATTGTGATTCCATTTATTTGAATTGGCAGAAAGAATTGAATTTGAGGGTCGGTTAGCCATGATCATGCTACTGTTTTCCAGTATTGGCAACCAAGTCAAACCCCAACTCAAAAATAATAAATAAATATGAGATTAAAAAAAAAGAACAGAAAAGTGGATGAACATATTGAACTTAGGAGATTGGTGAGTGCTTGAGGCCAGAAGGAGGACAGAATAGGGAATGACTGACTGCTAATTTGTGCTGGGGTTTCTTTTGGGGATGTTAAAAATGTAATTGATCAGATAGTTGTGATAGTTGCACCAACTCGTGAATGTATTAAATGCCTCTGAATTGCATACGACATGTTGCGAGTGAATTGTTATGTAAATTATATCAAAAAATTTTGAAAAGTAATTACTGATTTTCCATGGTGATGATACACTACTTTATTTTCTCTTTCTCCACCTCCATTTCTTTCCTGCCCTCCCACCACTGGACCCAACCTTTTCTCCTTCAAGCTATGCCTCAAGGCCACCCAAGGAGCACCTCAGGGCCCTTGGACTCCAGAGTCCTGTGACTTTGTGGGTGACCCACTGCACACATGCACTCACCTCTCTCATTCTATGGGAATGGATGCTCCAAACCAGGTTTTCTCATGGGATTCAGTTGATGGCAAAAGATATGTGCTGGGTTCATGGAGGGGGACATGATGAAAGTCCCTCAACTTAATATTTAGTTAGGCCTTTCCAGAAGTTTGAACTTGTATACCGGTAACCTGCGGATGCTGTGTTGTGAAAACCAGGTTGGCCACTACAGGCACTTAAAAACACTAGGACTTGTGGAACCTCCCATAGGCCTCACTTTGAGGCCTTGCCCCTTTACATGTGATGTGACCCCAGCCCATTGATGAACCTTACCATTAAAGTGGCACAGTGACACTGGCATTGCATGTTGTAAATGTTAACTGAAGTGGTACTTCTTGGTGGCCTTGTCATTATTGTTGTGCTGATGATGATTTATATTTCATCTCCTATTGTGAGTAGGTCCCATACTATAGTGGTTTAACTGTTGATGCCCCAGGTTATTAGCTGCCCTAGGATTACTGTGCTCCCTTGCCACTTTCCTGGTAAGTTCTCCTATGTTTTGTATTCACCTTTCCTGGCTCTAATCATATATGGTTAAGGTAGCCCAAACCTACAAGAAATGTGTCCTGAATCATATTTTCTAAACTATGTACCAGGCAGGCCATGAGACATGACACCATCTTCTGAGATTTTTTTTTTACATTTCTTATAGTCAACCCAGACTCCATTTCTGCCATCTTCAGCTTTGTCCAAATGTTATCTTTTCAGCCTTAACCTTAGACTCTGCATCTAACTTCTGCCATTATCCCCATTCCTGATTATTTTCATAAGCCCACAAAATCTCTCTCCTTTGGGCCATTCTAGTTCTGGACCAGATTCCTTTTTTTCTCCTCAATTCTTGTCTCCTTTTCCCTATTTTTCTCTCTAACTAGTTTTTTCTTTCTGCTGAAAACTTGGATGCCCACCTTTACAAAGATAAACCACAGTTAACACAATTTCAAAACTCAAAAGATCTTTTTTAATCATATACTGACCAATTCGATTATGTTCTTTTTTTTTTTTTTTTTTTTAGCTCTGTTAGGTTTTAAAACATTTAAATGGAGACATTTGTCTCTGTCTGTGTATATATGGAAAACTAGCTAGTACCCACAGTGATACCAACTATCAACTATCTTAGCAGCTCTTACATTGTGTAGCCATAATATTGAGCAAATTCCTTATCTTTTCCCTCTCAACAAAACACTGCACTTCCCCAAAGAGGTGTGTTTGGTGGCATTTTCATACTCTTGTTGAGCTTGCCTCCTTATGGCCTCATGCTCTGGGTCTGCTCTTCTGTGATGGGTGTTGACTTTACTGGTTTAGGAACATTGGGTTATCTCCATGGGATTGGTTGATGGCTGAAGTCTTGGTGTAAATGTTGGTTTTAAGGCTTGAGTGGTGACTGGAACTTGGTCTCAGCAAGCTTATTGCGGGGAGAAGTACAAGATGTTGTTTTGTCAGGTGCAGGCCTAATTGTAGCAGAGTGAGGGGTAGGAGGCTGGGCCGAAGTTGTCGAGCTGAGTGGATTGCTTTGGAGGAAATTGGCTGAAGTGGACTGGCTGGACCCATTAAAGATGTGTTGGTAGGAGCTAGTTGGGATGGACTGATTGAAGTAGGTTAGCTGAGTTAGTAGAAAGAGACCTGGCAGAGTAAGGCATAGCAGCTTTATGTGCAGCCAGAGACTGTGGCCATTGAAGAGCAGGTCAAGCTTGAGGTTTATCCAGGGTTGGAAATAGCAAAACTATCAACGTGACCATTCCAGGTGATGGAAGCTCATACTGGAATGGAGATGGATACTCTTTTTCAGCACTGCCATTTGGATTTTGGGCTTTGACTTGCATTTTCTCAGGACCTTTACCCTCATGTGGGTTACCCATTCCATGCAGCTTTCTGAGGTCTGCTGTCAGAATGCTTAGCTGCATTTGCAGGTGGCCTGTAACTGGCTGTAGCACTACAAAAAACCACTTCTCCCTGTAACAGGCACTCTGGGTCCTTTGGCTGTATTTTGCCCTCTGGAGCTTCTTCGTTAGGCTCAGAGTTTTGCATTTGTTCTTTCTGAGTTGATCTGGTAGGCATTCAGAGGCTTGAAAAGGTTGGTTTTGATCTCACCCAAATTCTTATTATCTGAATGTACCTAACTTGAAGCTGTAGGCCATGTCTAGAGGTTAGTAGAACCCTGGCACCTTTATTACATTTGACTTTTCCTGCATCTGATTCACCTTGATGTCTCTGGTATGTTTGGCTTTGATTCCCGTGGGACCTTTGGGTTGGTCAAGATCTTTTAAGGAATTGAAGAGATGGGGTAGGTAAATATCCTCTGCCAGTGTGGTGATGTTAGCAAAACTGTTGCTAGACTCAATTCCACTTTCTAGTGTCCCTTGTTCCTCAAAACTAAGGCTCTTTTCTCTTAGTTTGGCATTTTCAGAACCAGACTGTTCCTCAGGACTGAGATCAATGTAGGCCAGAAACTGGTAAATATCAGGGATTTCAAAAGGGAGTAGAGGAGGATCTTGGCATCTGGTAGGCATCCAGAAACTTGGAAAGGTTGGTTTTGATCTCACCCAAATTCTTACTGACTGAATGTTCCTGGCTTGACACTGAAATGTCCCAACTCAGGTGATGAGCTATTATCAAGTATTTGGATATCTTTGCTACTACAGGACTTGGGGAATTCTGGACTTTGTACCTGAACAATTGTCTGACTTGAAGGTTGCAATTCGAGGGAAGTTTCAGTCTCCTGGGATATTTTTCATTACTTCAAAGGAATCAAGAAACAAGTCAGTACCTGACAACAGAGATGCTCTCCCTATACATCAGTTCATCTATCGGGTACCCTTCAATGGTGGTCAAGCATTTGTGAGTAATTCATTTTAAGGACCATGGACAAGACCCAATATTGGGAGATTGGCAGTGACTGTTCTGCTTCTAACTAGTTATCTATTGGTGTCATTATTTTCTTTGAATTTCACAATATTGTTCTACGTCAAATTAACAGTTAAAGTAATGTTGAAATATGAAATATTTTGTAAAGCCTGGCACTCTCATATAGTGTCCTTTCAATTCTCTCCACTCTCCTGAGAGAATAAGGAGAGTTCACACCATGGGCTAAGACAGAGAGTAGAGCTTCCTCATGAAATCTATAAGCAAGCACAGATTCTAAGCCTGCTCACTTTGGGTAGGATCTCTGAACACACGGTCTTAAATCCTGGTGTAAATTAAGAAACACTAAAGTGTCACTACCACAAGAAAAATTCTGAGGTATTTTCCAAAGACACTAAAGCGGTAAATTAGGGAAGGAAGTTAATGAGAGTATGGTGGTAGGGAAACTGATCAGCTAGGGCAGCAAAAAGCGTGATATTCCTTGGTGTGCTTTTGGAGTTCTCTTTACATGTAGCATAGTTGGCCATTATGATGTTCCACCTTTCCACTTCTTTAGGTATTCTTGTATTGAGTCTGAAAGTGGAGAACACAGAGCAAGGGTAGTGGTTGAAGTCTGGGACTAAATTCTACCTCTCTGTGGACTTACCACTTGTTAGCTTCAACTTTGACCCTCCTTCTGTGTGCTGAATTGATTTCTCTCCCTTTTTACTCTTTGTACTCACCTTGTAAGCATGTTTCTGTGATGGGTAGAATAGACACAGTATAGTAGATTCCAAAGGTGGATGCTGCTAGTAGTATATTTGTGTGCTGAACCACCTTTAGCACCATCAGCATTTCTGGTTGAGGAGTAGAGGTGCTATATCCTGGGTATGACACAGAGCCATAAGATTGTAGGTTGGGGGCAAGTTCTCCAGACAGTAGTGGTCCCACTGTGCCTTGATTGTAGCAATAGATCGGGCCTCTTTCTTGAGAGGGAAGAGACAGGCTATCTCTCTGATGTATAATTTAAAATGACATCCTTTGTATGAGCCTGGCAGACGTTGATGGATACAGAGGGACCATGGCATTGGCATATGAAATTTTATCCTGGGACTGTCATAGACATGGAA
>NW_006967808.1:0-405 GCF_000164805.1 Carlito syrichta
AATTTTATTTATCTATATAAATAATATTGATATCTGCAATATCTGTTTCTTGTAGGTGTCCACATTATTTGCAGACTGAGTAAACCCTCTATATATCTTTTACATATCTATATATAATCTTATATATCTATCATATATATCAGTACATTTCTAACAGTGACTAGATCAGAGCAGGCAGAAAGCAGAAATTACTTTCATGACTTAATGTGGGTTTCCCTCAGTCTTTCAAAAACCAGATCCCCATGGTTTGTTTCTCACCCTAATACATTTGCCCCAGAGTCAGGGACCTTTTTAACCCACTCCTAGGTTATCACCACATCCTCTCCAGCATTTGTTGTTATCAGCGTTCCAGTCTTTGACCATTCTGATAGATGTGTAGTGGTAGCTCACTGTTGTTTTAATCTG
>NW_006967809.1:0-397 GCF_000164805.1 Carlito syrichta
GCTGAAGGATTGCTTGAGCACAGGAAGTAAAGTTTGCAGAGCACAAATATCGTGCCTTATTTGGTGTCTGCACTCCAGCTTGGGCAACATAGGTAGACCTTGTAACTTCAAAATATGTAAATGTAATTCAAAGGCCATTGTGGACATACTAGAAGGATCAGAAAGAATCTGCCTTCCAGTGGGTGGGATGTAGGAATGGTGAGAGGAAAATTAGAAAGAGTATAAAGTTCAGGCTTGATTTTCTCACACTCGTAATTACAAAGGTGAGAGTGTGTGATATCAGGCTCTGGAAGTATACAGAGAACACCAGGAATTAAATTGGTTCTCTTATGTGGGTGTAGGCAGGACTGGGGGTTGGAATTCAGAAGTGGGACTGAAAGTATTTCTACATCGCAGT
>NW_006967809.1:1834-5710 GCF_000164805.1 Carlito syrichta
ATCTATCCTCATGAAAAGCACTTAGCTCTTTATAAAGCACCTTACTTTAAACCACATCCTTCTCGATTTTGAATAATGTGTAAATAATGGTCACGAGTGGATGAATATGAAAGGTTTTCAAAGATGCCCAACTCTCCCCTCCTCTTTTCCTTACCCTTGCATTAAGGAAAAGCAACACACTTAGCAAGTCGACAGCCGTTGACCTAGGATGTCTGGAATCTAACGTATGTGATTCCATTTTATAGATCTTGATTGCATGGCAATCAAAAAAGATTTGATCTAATCTCAACATCTTCATAACAGTCAGGCATCCTTTTGCCTTTTCTTTACATTTATTTTAATTTAAAAATCGGATGCATACATTTACATAACTGCAGTTCAGTACTTTAAGACCATTTCACCTTCCAAAACAAATCAGTCAAGAGTAGTCAAAATTCACACGTTCCCAGCAAGACAGTCATGTTGTCATAGTTACTGTCCCTCTCTAGCACATCATGGTATCTTCGTTTGTCAACTGGAGTGCCAGAGCCTTATGGCACCCCTAAAGCACATAAGGTAAATCATTCCTCAGGTATTATAAAGGTGTGATTTATAAAAATCATTGTAGAACAATTCCATTGTTTTGAACCTTTCCTGTGCCTAAACTTCCTGAGAAACAATCTTTTACTATAGTAGTTGTATCAACTATATTTCCAAAATTTAAGTAACTTTTTCATTAGCTGAACATAATTATTTTGGCAAACATCCTTGCTAACATTCACTATCAAAATGAAATCTGTTTTGTAAAATTCTTTAAATATTTAAGAATTAGTCATTAAGAATATATTTTTTAAAAGAGAATTTCTAGAAACCCTAAGCAAATGTTTGTAACTCTTTTTTAAAAATAGAGATAGGGTCTCACTATGTTGCCCAGGTTGGTCTCAAACTCTTGGACTCAAGATATTATTACCTTGGCCTCCAAAAGTGCTAGGACTACAGGCATGAGCCACCGCACCCAGCTTTATTCTTTTTTTTAAATATTTAATTCATCGAGAAAATGTTATAGCTTTTTAAAGTGCAACTGGAATAGTTTTATGTTATATTTTAAATTCACATAAGTTTAGATAGGCAGCCCAAAACCATACACCAAGAAATTCTGCAAAATATTATTTACATTATTTTGAGGCTTATAAGCATGCAGTGCTCATAATGTGTATCATATCTTATGCCTGAACATAATTATACCCAATAAAAGTAAAAACGTCCATCCCTCCCGTCTTAGCTTTTCCATTGGAAGGAGGCAACTGATCAGTGATTACTCATGAATGGGCAAGCAAGAGTTTATCCATAATAAAATTAGAGCACAGCCTTATTGTGCGTTTTTGTGACTTTGAGATATGATACAGTACTTAACCTTTGTCCCTTTCCTCTCAGATTCTGTTATTCAACTGTATTGCATTTTTTTAAAGTACTGGCTGCAATGTTGAATTCTTTAACATTCATGCATTACTGATAGGAAAAAAAGCTTCACATTTAGTTTGTTACCCAAAGAAGAGCATGACATCATATCCACTCTGAGTACTGAGGTGGTCCCACCAGGTCACATCACTATCTGAATCAATTGTTCCAAGAATGTCAGGTGTGTCATGAGTGGCTGTCCCATCTTTAGAGACACTGTGTCTACCATGAAGCCAAGAGATGTCTGCTCATCACACGTTCCCCATAAGTGATTTGGTTCTCTCACTGCTGAATTCCATACGTATGTTGTAGAGATTTCGGGAGTCTCTATACGACTTCAGACATTCTGGCTTCAGGATGAGGGTGGCAGACACACTGTGATCATCTTTGGCTCAGATGGTCAAGTCTCAACATACATACACACCTGTTTCTGCAGCTCCTCCTCAAAATTCTCATCTTGAGTTTTACGTGAGACCTTAGGGTCAACCAGTGGGCCATCTGCACTCTGCTTTTTCCACAACTTGGTGTCCAGATACCATGCTCCATATCACATCTTCACCCCCTTTGGCTTATCAGGAGTCTACAGAAAGTAACATAATTCCCAGTGTCATTACCTTTTTGTGATTTGTTGTTTCAATAACTCAAAGACTTAGCTTATGAAAGCAGTATCATTACTTTGGATTTACGGTTGGTCCTTGCCAAAGTGTTTTATGAAGCTTCAGCATGCTTCGATTTTACAAAGAAAACATGAAAAGCTCATAATCGAGCAAATCATGTAGTGGATAATAACATGGCCTTTGAATTTTGACAGACCTGGATTCAAGCCCGGCTTTATCCCACCTGCTAGTTGTGAGTCCGAGGACAAGTTACTTAAATTCTTCATCTTTAAAATGGACATAACAATAGTATCCACTTCTGTAGGATTGTTGTGAAGATTAAAGGAAAGAATTACATAAAAGCAAGTAGAAATCATGCAAAAATCATGTATTTCCTCCAAGGGTAATAGCCTTGGACAATACTCTGTCAACCAAAATAATGTTATTAGACTTACTATGAGCCCAACACAATGCTCTTCACAGTAAAGGCTACAGTATTTTTTTTATTAAACTGCTATCTAACACCTTTTGCCTCTTTAATTGGAAGACAGAAAGAGGAGGAAGAACAGATCTCATCCCTGTCCTTCCCCGTTCCTCAGTGGAACATCCAGGAGGCAGGAGAACCTCTTGTGGCTCATAGCCTGACAAGGTGACTGCATCGCCCACGCACTGTCTCATCACAAACACAGGTCCAGCTCTTGGCTGGGGGGAAGAAGCCTGAAACCACACGGATCCTGCCCCTCTCTCCTCCCAGCACATTCAGGTCAGTAGTGGAACATGTGGAGCACTCTAGATTTGAGCCAGAAATGTCTGTCTCAAACAGGACAGAACAGAGTGGGCATGAGGGAAGAGCTGAAGTCAGCCTCGTGATCCTGCCCACGCTGACCTCCTCGCTGCTTCCAGATCGCACCCATCACACTTCTGCCTCGGTGCCTTTGTACTCGTTCCCTCTGCTGTCATGCTTTTCCTCCAGAGACCCTCATGGCTCACTCCTTTACCTATTTCATTTGGTACTAGATAGTTGTTGATATGTGGGAGTGAGGAGGGTGGCTATCTGACACATTGTAGGGTGTCTGGTAGCATCCCTGGCCTCTACTGACTATATGCCATGACACTGCCTAAGTGGTGACAACAACCAATGTCATCTCTAAACATGGCCAAATACCCTGGGAGGAATAATGGGAACAAGATTGTTCTCAGGTGAGAACTACTGAATGGAAATGGGGGGGAGGGAGGGGAACGGAGTCTACACTGCCGTAGCATTGAAGAGCCTGAGTTTGGAATCCATTATGGTGTTGGACAACTGGAGATCTTTCAAGGCTCAGGAAAAACATAATGTCTTCTGTGAATGCTTTGCTGAACCTGTCCTCACCTCATGCTTGTGGAACTGATTACTTCTTCCTATGTCCCGCTCACACTATGACATCATTTTGCTGTAGTTTACCTGTTGACCACACTAGACCATAAGCTCCTTAAGTGCAGGAGGAAGTCCTCCATTTTTTTTCATTTGTTCCCAGCACTTTTGGACACACAGTAGCAGATGCTCAGAAATCCACCACTTTTTAAAAAGTCCATAAACAGTTGGATGAATTAATGTACAGGGCCGAGATATATCCTTAAAACAGAGGCACAGAATGCTGTGAGAGATTAGAAGTAAGAACAAATTAATGTCAACCAAGGGACCTGGAAAAACCCGATGAAGAAACTGGCACATGCACTATGTCTAAAGGAAGACAGAATGTGTGGACGTAGGGAGGAGGGCCAAGCAGGAGAACATTGTAAGCGGCACCAAGGAGGAGGGGAAGCTTGGAGTCTTACAGACACCCAAGACCGCCTGAGAGTG
>NW_006967810.1:0-389 GCF_000164805.1 Carlito syrichta
AAAGTGTACAGTGGGCCACTTCTTGGAACAAATGATTACGATCTCACTCAAAATCACTACCACAAACCTCTAAGAACTACAAAACTATTATATGAAATTATTTTATATCTCAGCCAACATACTAAGACCTGTGACCAGTACTAAGGCTCTTAGATGTGACCTAAGTTTAAACTGTAAGTTGTACTAAAGCCAAAACCACAGTCAGTAGGAAAAAGGGAACAATGAGTATCTAAAGTTAGCTGTGATCCTCTAGGTCTCAGAGTTCTATGTTTAAGATAGCAGGAGTTTTTTCTGGCTTAAGTGCCAAATAAGAAAAGGGAGAGGAAATAGGGTCAACAGCTCCCAAAGGCATCCTAATGGTCTCAGGGTCCACAGCCCTCCCTGATCCC
>NW_006967811.1:0-4601 GCF_000164805.1 Carlito syrichta
ATTCGATTTAAAATGTGTGTTCAAGCCGGGCTCGTTGGCTCATCCTGTAATCCCATGCCTTTGGGAGGCTGAGGTGAGTGGATTGCCTGAGCCCGTGGGTTCGAGACCCGCCTGGGCAGCGAGACCTCATCTCTACAATAAATTAAAAAATCAGCCGGGCATGGTAGCACATGCTTGTAATTCCGGCTACTAGGAAGGCTAAGGCGGAAGGATCACCGGAGCCCAGCAGGTCGAGGCTGCGGTGGCCGGGAGCAGCCACTGCACTCCAGTCTGGATGACAGAGTGATCCTCCAATTCAAATAAATAAATAAATAAATAAAATAAAATGTGTGTTCAGGAAAATTGAAAGAATTTCTTCATACAGCATATAATGAAAGTGGTAATGATTTGGGGTAACAAACACATCCAAGGACCATGTGCAGAAACTTAATAGAATTAATTATCAGTATTGAATAATAAAACCTATATTGTTTGTGCCTGAAGACTTGATATGAGTTGAAGAGGGAAAACCTTTGTTATTTTTGTGTTAGAATGTTTGCTAAAACTTACATTAAGTTGCACTTCCTTAACGTTTATGTGTAGCTTTTAAATGAAGAATCTGTGTGACTTACTCTCCCATGAGCTGTTTTCCCTCTCCTTTGTAAGATACACAGTTGAGTTTTTTGTTTTTTTGTTTGTTTGTTTGTTTGTTTTGGTTTTTGGGTTTTTTTTTTTTTTTTTTGCTGGTGGGAATGCAAACTAGTGCAATTTCTTTGGAAGACAGTGTGACGATTTCTGAAAGAACTAGACATTGACCTTCCATATAACCCAGCAATCCCCTCCCTCATTGGGAATATACCCAGAGGAACTCAAATCATTCTACAAAAAAAGATACCTGCACATGCATGTTTGTTGCAGCTCTATACACAATAGCAAAAACATGGATCTAACCATTATGACCATTGAATCTGAAATGGATAAAAAAATATGGTACATATACACAATGGAATATCATGCAGTCATAAACAAGGACAAACATATGACTTTGCAGCAAATTGGATGAATTTAGAGTATATCATACTCAGTGATCTATCACAAAAACAAAGAACAGAGTACAATATGTTCTCACTCATAAGCAGAACTTGAGCAATTATCATACTATAACAGAGTGATTGGCAGTAGTGGAAAACTGCCAGGGGAGAGGGTAGGAGTGAAAGTTGAGGGAAACTGCCAGGGGAGGGAGAGGAACACCTCATCAACAAGGGTACCTGGATAATGAATATCTGTATACCTAACCCTAAATTGTACCCCACATCTTTAAAATAAAAATAATTAAAATTAAAAAGAAAAAGATACACAGTTTTCTCTTTCATTTTTGCCTAAATGAAAATGATCCCAAGATCCATGCAATTTTGTGAGCTTCAGATTGCAGTTTCTACCTAATTCAAATCACAGAGCCATGAAACCCCACTCTTTCATTTGAATGCAGTGAATTGCTGAGACTTATGGAGTGCAGATGATGTCAGAATGATGCCCTCAAAGTGTAGTGGCAGGCCCAGATTCTGCCTCAGGATACTCGATCCATAGAGCAATGGAAGCCATGCCCTCATAACCCAGGATGAGCACGACCCTCATTGTTTTAATTACAGACCACAGCATGTGGGTAAGAGACTCAGATTTGAAGACAACAGAAGAAAGAGGATATTGTATGCTTTCAATTAGCTATGTATTAGGAGATCCATAAAGGGCAAATTATGTGAAAGAAAGAGGAAGAAAACAACAAATTAGATAGATACCTATTTCATTATAATTTGGAGGAAATGACTGACTTGGGAGGGTCATGTTGCCAGAACGGATGACTCAAGGCTTCCAAACAAGAAATGGAAATCAGGAGGATGCCTGAAGGCTGAATGAAGAACAAATTGTGAAGATATGATTGAATGCAAGGCTTCAAAATCAACTGTACCAAAGATGAGCTTGGACCATTGCCCAGAACAGAACTGAATGGTGATGTTCATTTTGGTCCTGACTGTTGAAACAAAATAAAATGTAGTAATTGTGCTTATTTAGGTATATAAACCTTTCCAAATTCCCCAGCTGGAGATCTGGTGTCACTTTCCCTGTCGCTCCCATTTCATGCTTCACTACTGAGTATTATTGATGTTCTGGATGCTTATTGAATGCCAGGTTTTTGGCAAAGAAACGGGACCCAGGTGAAAGCATCCTCCTCATGTTGCATGTGAATCTGTTGCAGGTGTCATAGAAAATGACTTTTCAACTTGGAAATCATTTCATTAATTGACATCTGCCAAATCAAGTCATGTCCATCTCTATTCTGGCTTTCCCAGTGTGATGGTCACCGGACTTGGTTATGAATTTGGGTCCCCCAAAAACACTTCACCTCTGACACCCAGAGAAAGCCTCCATTTCCATAAGCAGCAGTTTTGTACATTGATCTTTTCTTCTTTTAGATGGAAAGATATTACTTTATACACATTGTCTCATTAATTTATCATTTGAGTTTCATGATAGCCTTTCTGATAGACAACAGGGTTTGACTCTCTCTGAAGGCCAGCATCTACACTGTCTTTCTTTCCAATTGAGAGCTACAATGAAGAAAATATTCCATGTTATTGCTCCTAACATCAAAAACTGTCCTAATAGCCTAACAACTTAGAAAATTTCCCAGCCCACTTGTTGGAGCAAGTCAACTCTACAGTACAAATGATTTCCACACATTTTCTACAAACTAAATTAGAAAAATAACAACAAAACCAACAAGGGGGTGACTCAGAGGGGAAAAAGGAAGGGCAGACAGACATACTATTTTCCACTCCTTTTTATTTTATTTACCTGAATCAAATTTTGAGAATGTTAAGTCCTCCTCTGTCTACACATGACTTACCACAAAGTCTTCAGATTTCTGTAGCTAACTTAAAGCAAGGAGCTTTTTTCAGTCATCCAAATGAACTAAATATGTTGTCAGGTACATGATATTTAATTAAGTATCTATCTGGATGTCTGGTCTTTACAGGTGTCCAAAATTTAGAAATTAAATTAGGATAACCTAAAATTGGATTCTGCTAATGAAATACATCGGAAAGGTGCCTTCGAGGGTTTGTCTTGCTATAACATGAACTGCCGAAACTGCACACAAGCTGGAACTCATTGGAAATTCCACATTTCCTTGCTTCCATACAATCAGCATCTTTTCTTTGGTTGCTCTATGACCTCATGGCCACACATATGTTAAATGTTTTCACACTTTTAAAATGGGGTAGGGGGAGAAAATAGGGGTAAAATTATTTTGTGGGGTTTGGCACAAATCTGTATTTCAAATAAGTTATGTGTGAACTGTGTCTTTGAGAAGAACATGCACAGTGTAGTTTGTGATCTTCATTTTATAGATGTACATAAGTAATACAATGCCTGTTTTGATCACGCAATTAAAAACAAATGTGATCCAATGTTGCAGGATTTTGTGTCTACTTAGGTTCATGAATAATAACTCTCATTAGTTGTATGAGCCATCATAATATAGTGCTTTGGAGACCTGGGACCCCTCCTTATATTTGGTTGGCTAGTTTCTTCACATTCCACATTCCATCTGCAGTATGGGGTTCCATCATATGTCATCCCACTAATGGGACAGGGCTTTAATGTGTGTCATCATGCATCTCTCTCTGAGAGAAACAATCTGAAACCCTTTTAAATAATAGTTCACAAAGTCATCTTCTAAATACTTTGCTTAAGATCTAACAATTATCTTCAACATAATTCTGGTTTCAATAATTTCATTTTAAGAGGTTTTTTTTCCCCAGAAATGGATGTGTGAAAGGCTACTTGTATCAACATGCTTTTAGCTGTAGGTCAATAGAACACATCATTAAAAGCAGCTCAAATAGTAAAGATTTATTTTTCATTTTACATAACCTGAAGTCTCAAGGTAGGATGCCAGTATTGGTTGCTTCCACAACCCAAAAGTGTCATCAAGGTCCATGTGCCTTGCATCCTTCTGTTTAGCTATCCTTATCTTGTGAGTGATGATGTCTCACTCGCCTGCAGTGCACAGGCAGCTAGGATGCCTCTAGCAAAGGAGGTGAACTTTTCTGCCCATATGCTTTTCATTAAAGTGGACATCCAAGACTTCCAGCCTATGATCCCTCTGATCCCATGGGCTAGGTTTGAGCCATGTGCCCAGGCCTAACTAGCAAGAGGATAAGCTTACCATGATGGGCTTCAACAATCCTGCTTCACTCCATGGGCAAGAGAGGGCATTCCATCTGCTATCACAGGGGACAGTGTACTTTGAACTTGGAGAAACAAGTCGGGAGAAGGGAGGGAGTAGGAGCCTTGTCTGTTGGGTTAGTAGCCAACAGTGCTACCCAGTGAATATTTGGATAAGAACAGTTTTTATGTTAATATTTAATTTAATAGTTAAGTATTTTATAATAACACTGAAGTATTTTGTCTTTCTCCCTTATTGACAGAATTATTCTTGTATGTCTCTTAAGGGCAAAAAATTACATTTAGAAGAAAAAAAATATTTTAGAGTCTAGATTTTTTTTCATTCTCCTAAAACTTGAAAATGTTTCATCAACAACCCAAAAGTTTCCACAAAA
>NW_006967812.1:0-6979 GCF_000164805.1 Carlito syrichta
AGTCTGGGGATGACTTTAACTTGAATACACTTTGTTAGAATTTTCTAGATGCTGATGAAAATAAGTACTTAATAAAATTTTTAAAAATATTTTAAAAGTTAATGAGAAAAATGCTGATGAATCATCCCCCTGGTTTGAAAGAAATTTGACATTGTTTACATCAATGCTAAAAAAGAAGAAAAGAAAAATAAAACACTTGTAAGTCTATGCCTTTTAAATGTTAGTTTGATAGCCATGTTTACCTCATAAAACAAATGTTCAGTGTCTTCTAATAAGTAACTCTCTCATAAACACATACATTTTACCTGCATAATTGTCACAGAGCTATTTACCCCCTTATAAAATGGTAATTTGAATGAAAATCCAAGACTTAATGAAAGCTGCTATTGTTAACTAAATTAGCTTCAACCTTGACTTTCCAATTCTGTGCAACTTTATGACAAGAACATCCCTGAAGATAAAAAGATGCTATTCCTTATCTGTCTTTCATTATGCTTCAAAATACTTAGCATCTTAAAATGGTCTTTAGGGCTTTCATAAATGGAAGAAGAAATTCATGGGTACATCTATAATTACTTTCTCATCTCACAAATTATCTTCCAAAATCTAATATAATAAGGTCCTTAAGGTTTTGAAAATTATACTGTGTGCATATTCCAGGATACAAAAGATTTTGATTATTGTTTTTCTAATCTTCTTAATAAAAATGTATATGTGACCCCAGGAAATAAATCGTATAGTCTAAAACTGATAATATGAGCAGAAGATGAAAAAAGAGAAGGCTGGGAATTTAAGATGAATCAGAACATCATCTTCACCTCCTGCAAGTAGTAGGGCACAGAAAAAAGAGAGAGGTTGCCTATTTGGGGATGAAATTACCTTTCAACTCTGCAATTAGAAGTATCTATTTGATGTTTTAAAAACAATTGTGTTCTGTATCACTAAGAATTTATGTTCAGTGGGCTTTTATTTTTGGTCATTGGAGATGAGTAGAGAGAATGTCAATTCAAAATCTTGCCACCACAAGCTCTTATCCATATTAACATCACCACTAAGGACCTAGACTTTATAACATGTGCTTTGTGTACAAAGACATACCCTTTGAATAAATAGGCAGGAGGGAGTGGTGAGGCATTTGGGTAATGTAACCTATCAAAACTGATGGAACAGAGAGGGTTGGTGGTCACTGTACTGCCATTTGTCTATCTAATTGATGGCATAGATAACTCAGAGGAGGCTTCTTTAGGATGACACAAGACCATAGACAACTTGTATTCCAGAGTTCTTTATACTTCTTTTCTAAAAAACAATACTTTTTAACCTTACCTGTTTTCTTATTCTGATATATTGCACCTGTGTTTCTGCTTTGCATCAGATGAAGACTGCTTACTGTAACAAATGATATTTAGTCAAACACCAAAAAGCCATGTATTATAAGCTTCATAGGAATGGTTGGCAGAATTACAATTTCTGAGCTATAAAAAATTCCGTGTTTGTTCATTTCAAAGTATAAAGATGACTGGTAAAATATCTTTGTCATGTTGTTTTAAAAAAAAAGTAATTTAGAAATCAAAGATATTCTGTTAGGTTACAGTAATTCCTCACAGCAGGAATTACTGCCCAATACTGTCTTTAATGAAAAATTAAATCATTATTTTTAGGAATCACTTTGTAATCGTCAGATCAATCAGCAACCTGCAGCAATTAGATTAGCTTGCGTTCCTGTCTTTGATGATTTTGCCACCACAAGAACAATTCATGACTAAGGAGTTGAAATAATTACTGAATTAATGCGTGTTATGTGTGACACCATCATACGCACAAACTTATTTGTGGATTTTTCTCCTTGTGTTTTTTTCCTTCTATGTAGTAGAACTTAGCAGGGACTGCAGGAAAAGGCAGGTAAGATGGAACGGTAACTTTGAGTTGGACCGGTGTGTGAATTAATTGGATGGAGGAAGACTCTTTGAAAGAGGTTAAAAGCTACCCCTTTCTCTGAACCAGTAACATTTTACACATGTGCTCACAAACACCCATGCATGCATACACACTCTTATATGGAGACTCACACACATATATACAAACATACACATGCACACCCTTTCACTTTTTGCTGGCATTCCGGACCTTCCTCCTACTGGAAAGGCTTTTTTTTTTTTGAGTTGGAGTCTCACTCTGTCACCCAGACTGGAGTGCAGTGGCCGCTCCCGGCCACTGCAACCTCGACCTGCTGGGCTCCAGCGATCCTTCCACCTCAGCCCTCCGAGTAGCAGGAATTACAGGCATGCGCTACCACACCTGGCTGATTTTTTAATTTATTGTAGAGATGAGGTCTCGCTGCCCAGGCGGGTCTTGAACCCGCGGGCTCAGGCAATCCACTCACCTCAACCTCCCAAAGGCGCGGGATTACAGGCTGAGCCACCGAGCCGGGCTGGAAAGGCTTTTAATACCTTTGCATCGACCAAATAAAGACTTGTATTAACAGCAATATGGCACAAAGGCTTTGAGTTTGAGGCCCTGAGTAGACAAAAATTCAGATGAAACACAGACTCTATAAAATATTACCCAGCAATATAAATTAATTGCTTAATGAGATAGATAAATCCTGGACTATGTCAAAAGTGAGCACAAAAGTAAATGGAGTGAACACATGTCAATAGGTTGCTAAAACAGGAGTTCTGTTCTCTAAGCTGCACCTTCTCTCCGTATTTCTCCCCATCCTGACTTGAGCAAGGAGGAAGACGATGACAGAAGCCACACAGTGAACTCCAAGGGCAGAGGGGGTCCCCTCTCAGGTGCAGCCATGGCAAGGAGGAAGTCCTCATGAGAAGAACAGCCCTATGTGCCTCTTTGGTCTCATGGAGGGTCCCATGCCTGTAGCAAAGTTTGGAGAGATAGGTAATTGATCTGTAACCCCCAAACAGTAGAAAATGGTGAAGGTTTCTCATAATTGCAGGTGGCAAAGCACAGTAGGATATATTCCAATGACCTTGGAAAACACAAAGAAAGCTGAAGAGCTACATCCTTCAGTCACATGGTGACACAGTAGTTTAACTTATTCATACCAGAAATAAGTCATCTCAGTAGATGTCTGTGGATAATGCATTGTATCATCTAATTGTCACGACACACTGCATCTAGGGTTCAGACTTAGAGCTCTCTAATTTTGTGTGATGATGTTTCAATCCTGCATATGAACCTTACCTCTAAAATGGTGGATGAATATGATTGAATTAATTTTTCTATGAAGCAAATAAAAGGTTTTAACTAATTTCAACTCAGTTTATAAGTGATTTGTTAACAATTTCATTTTGGACATAATATAATCGTCTAGTTCTTGTTCAAATTCTTACCAGCTAGATGCTATTTAGTTGTGCATTTTCTCTGATCCAGATTGAGGACATGTGTCAAGAATTTATGGCCACATTCTGGCACTTACGACTCTATCAAAATTTCTATTTGATGACAAAGTTGATAATGCATATCTCCAATTATGCTCCATTATCCCAAGAGAACTGTTCTTAAAAGATTTCTATATAATGACTGGATTAATTTATTTCTGCAAGTCAATCCCATCAGAGTTATATGTTTGCAGTTATGCTAAAAGAAAAATTATTTATGTCCTTTGAATGGCAAGAGACAGGTACCACAGGATAATTTATAACAAAGCCAGAAGCAATTGCTTTCATGAAATGAGGAAAGCACATATTTTTATCTTAGGGAGGCAAGCTGTTTTTTCTCTGATAAAGCATCCATAATCAGATAATAAACATAGTGCCACTTGACTAATGACTTATGTGTATTTGAAAATAAGCTAGAGACTTTAAGAGATCATTTTATATTCTTTAATATTAATATTTTAGAAATATTACTATGAACAGTTGAGATATAAGTAAATTTTTTTTGTCTTTCTAGAATTTCATTATGATCTATTTTTAATATGCTCTTTGCTCTTTTCTCTACTTTCTAAAGCAACATATGATCATCAAAACAGCACTATTAATAGTATATTGATATTGATAACACTGAGGCTTTAGAGCTTTTCTTTAAAAAAATTAATTTTACTCACTGACAGTCTGTTGCCCAATACACCTAAATATATCCTCATTTTATTTCAAAATGACAATTATAAATTCATACTAAATATAGATTGAAACCAAATCATATGCTAATTAATTAAGTTAATTTCACATGCATTAAAGTTTCAATCAACTAAAACAGAAATCTTATTCATTGCTGTAATCCTAGAAAGTACTTTGCTCTCTAAGAATTCTATATTATATTGTCCACATTGTATAATCACTCTGTGGTGATTAAAAGTTTTCGTTTCTCCTTCACTTTGTATATATTAAGACATGGATACTTGTGGCCAAGAAGAAGATATAGAAACAAGCTGGCTTTTGTTAAAGAGAAAAGCAGAAGAGTCACGCAAAGAGGACTGCAAGAATTTGGGACATGAAGAGATAAAGTGGTGGGAAACTGTCAGGGAAGAGGGGTGAGATTGGCAGTTGAGGGATACTGCCAGGGGAGGGAGGGGCACACCTCATCAACAAGGGTACCTGCATAATCAACATTTGTATACCTAACCCTGAATTGTACCCCACATCTTTATAATAAAAAAAGCAATAGTGACAAAGATGAAGAGTTTTGATGTACATTATGACTTATTTTTCACTTACCTCTAATGCCCCAGGTTTCAAATTTGAGGGAGATATTGTAGCATGGAAATTCAGCAGGGCCTACAATCCATTGTGCCTGTCACCCAATAGGCAAGATTGGGCAGAGTAAAAGAAATCAAGGTTTAAAAGATGAGAGTATAATACCTTTTGATTAAAAACAGAGAGATACTACATGCATTAAGCTTTCCATTCTATTCAATAACATATGGATTTTTAAAATAGTTATATTTTAACTCATGATGCATGCATGCAATGACATTCACCCATCTGACCTTCCAAGAATAGTCATTCACCAGAAATTGTTACCATTTTTGCATACATGAGGAGGAGAAGAAATTGTCTCTTATAATCCATTTCTGTTAAGAAGATTGCCAGCATGGGTAACATAGCAAGACTCCCACTCTACAAAACATCTTTTCAAAAATTCTCCAGGGATGGTGGTGTGTACCTGTAATTGCAGCACTCTGGGAGGCTGAGGCAAGAGGATTGCTTGAGGCCAGAAGTTGGAGGTTGCAGTGACCTATGACCACACCACTGCATCTGCCTGGGTAGCAGAATGAGATGTGGTCACAGAAAAAGAAGAAGTAGGAGGAGAAAGAGGAAAATGGGGATGGGGAGGAGGATGAAGAAGGAGGAGGAGGTGGGGGAAGGAGGAGGGAGACTGCTAGGATTAGAAGGATTTTGCCTCTGGCTTCTGCTTGACTAAACCTTAAATTGTCTTCTTCCCTACTGGGCCCCTGACCTCATTTTTCTTACAGCATTTAATTTATAAAACTAATGATTGTAACATTCTCTTCCACTTTGAGATATGTGCAAATCTTTTAAAATGTCTCCTACCAGTTGATGATGATGATGATGTTGATGTCAGAGTCTCACTCTGTTGCCCAGGCTGGAGTGCAGTGGCACCCTCACAGCCACCCCAGCGTCAACCTGCTGGGCTCAGGCGATCCTTCCACCCTAGCCTTTCAAGTAGCAAGAAATACAGGTGTGCGCTGCCACGCCTGGTTAATTTTTTGATTTGTTGTAGAGATAAGGTCTCGTCAAGTTGCCCAGGCTGTTCTCAAACCTGTAGGCTCAGGCAATCCTCTCACCTTGGCCTCCCAAAGTGCTGCTGTATTACAGGTTGGAGTCACTGTGCCCAGCCAACTGGTTTTATTACCTGGGGATGTCTTTTTTTAAAAATGTGGGAGCCATTCCTTGAGATGCCATCATTATGGAGATTGGGTCCCTACCTACTCATCACTGTAATGGCAACAGTCTAATTGTATTGGGCTCCAGTTAGCAAACATAACAGGCCTAATCACACAGAAGAGCATTTGTCAACTCGGTAGTGCTTGGTATAGCCCGTGATCAATCTTCCCTTAAATTTTCTACGATTTCATCCCAGTTCTTAAAACAAGGAAGGAAGGAAGGAGAGAGGGAAGAAGCAAGGGAAGGAAAGGAGGGAGGGAAGGAGGAAGAGAAAAAGAGAGAATAAAAGAAACACCTCTCACCTTTGATTTCGGCAAAGTTAAGCTTAGACTAAGACAGTCTTCTTTTCTGTATTGCAATATCCTTCAAGAAAATGTTCCTTGCCTATTTAATTTTGCACAGGGCTGCACTTTCTTTGACCTGGGCATTAGTATTTTGCATAATCAAAAGAACATACAGCCATCATTCATCTTTCCTTGATTCAGAACACTAATTTATTCATCAGTCCCTTGAATGTATGCTTTGATTTTAAAATTATTTATGTATGTACTTATTTATTTTTTGTTGGCGTGCTGTGACACGATGGCAATCACTGAAGCCTTTGCCTCCCAGACTCAAATGATTCACCCACCTTGGCCCCCAAGTAACTGGGACTACAGGCACACACCACCATGCCTGGCTAATTTTTATTGTAATAGAGGTAGGATCTTGCTCTGTTGTCCAAGCTAGATTTGGAGTCTTGGCCTCAAGCAATCCTCCCTCTTTAGCCTCTCAAAGTGCTAGGATGACAGGCATGAGCCATACATTTAGCCCCTTGAACAGATTTTTAACATCTATAGTATGTGTTGGGGCAGAAAGAAGAAACGTTCTCATTCCTCATATTCTAATGACCAGAAATCCTTAGATTTCATTTGTAAAGTACAAGTGAGAAGTAAAGATTCTTTCAAGAAAAAATTATTTTACCCAAGCTAGTGATTCATAGTCTACCGAGGAGATTTTTGTTTGTTTGTTTTTGCTTCTTTGTATTTGTCTTGTTTGCTTGTTTGGCTTTTTGTTTGTTTGTCTTCTCTAAGTGGCAATTGTGGAAAGAATCAAAACTCTCTCAGCAA
>NW_006967813.1:0-379 GCF_000164805.1 Carlito syrichta
AGTTGAATGAATGGAGAGGAATACAATGTAGAGGAATGGAATGGAATAGAAAAGAATGGAATGGAAAGGAAAAGAATGGAGTTAAAGGAGAGGAATGGAAAGGTATGGATAGGAATGGAATGGAGATGAATGAAATGAAATAGAGAGCAATGGAATGGAATGGAATTGAGGGCAATGGTATGAAATGGAGAGGATTGGAATAGAGTGGAATAGAAGGGAATGGAAGGAAATGGAGGGGAAAGGAATAGCATTGAGAGGATTGGAATGGAATGGAATAGAATGGAATGGAGAGGAATGTAATGGAATATAGAGAATGAACAGAGAGGAATAGGGTTCCCGGCAAGATGGCGACAGCATAGGTGGACTTATGAGATTCTCC
>NW_006967814.1:0-3666 GCF_000164805.1 Carlito syrichta
CTTACAGGCACAAGCTACAAGTCTGGCTAATATTTTTATTTATTCGGAGGAGATGAAGTCTCGGCAAGTTGCCCAGGCTGATCTTGAACCCGTGGGCTCAGGTAATCCACTCCCCTTGGCCTCCCAATGTGGTGGCATTACTGCCTTAGCCACCGCACATGGCCATCTTCTTAGCCCTTGCCCCAACTCCTTATCTTGACTTACTGGCTGTCCTGTGCCAAGTAGAATTGGGTTGTGACCTGATTACACAAACTGCCAATGACTCTGATTACAGACACAGGGAATTTTCACCTGGATAGTTCAAAGAAAGCAAACGTTTAGCTGTCACCCACCAGCAAGTGCATGTGGCCAGATTCCCCCCATTTTGGTCCAGATAATGCTCGGCTACTCCTGTTGATACCAATAAATAAAAGGGGCAGGGAACTGGCAGAAAAGTTTATTTCTGAGTTTGAATCCAGAGAGCAGAGCTGGATTCAAGGTCTTACTGAAATGGTTCTGCGTGGCCAGGCTCGGTGGTTCAGCCTGTAATCCTAGCATTTTGGGAGGCCAAGATGAGCATATTGCCTGAGTCCTTGAGTTCAAGACCTGCCTGGGCAACTTGGCAAGACATCATCTCTATAAGAAATCAAAGATGAGCCAGGCTCGGTGGCTCAGCCTGTAATCCTGCACCTTTGGGAGGCTGAGATGAGTGGATTGATTGCCTGAGCCCGCGGGTTCAAGACCCGCCTGGACAGTGAGACCTCATCTCTACAATAAATCAAAAAATCAGCTGGGCGTGGTAGTGCATGCCTGTAATTCTGGCTACTTGGAAGGCTGAGGCGGAAGGATCGCCGGAGCCCAGTAGGTCGAGGCTGCGGTGGCCGGGAGCGGCCACTGCACTCCAGTCTGGGCGACCAAGTGAGACTCCAAATCAAAAAAAAAAGAAAGAAATCAAAGATTACTGGGTGTTATAGTGCAGACATATAGTTCCAGCTATTTGAAAGATTGAGGCAGAAGGATTGCCAGAGCCCAGCAAGCCAACCGTGGGGTGACTGTGAGTGTGTCACCATACTCCATTCTGAGCAATGGTGTGAGACTTCCACTCAAAAATAAACAAACAAACAAACAAACAAATAAAATGGTTGTGCTCACCCTTTAGAGTTTTCTTTTTTCTGAGTTGGCATCTCACCCCAAGACCCAGGCTGGAGGGCTCATGGCCACCCCAGTGTCAACCTACTGGGCTCCGGCGATCCTTCCACCACTGCCTTCCAAGTAGCTGGAACTACAGATGCATGCAACCATGCCTGGTTAATTTTCTTCATTTAATGTAGAGACAAGGTCTTGCCAAGTTGCCCAGGCTGGTCCAGAATCGGGCTGAGGCAATCCACACATCTCGGTTTCCCAAAGCGCTGGAATTACAGACTGAGTCACCAAGCCCGGACCACTTTTGGCTCTTACAGTTCACTTTTATAGTCCAGAGGCATCAGTGTCTAAACATTAGACATGTGGCCAGGAAAGCATTGTACAGAACTTCAATGACTGCTGCACTTTACATTTAGATTGTGACATTTAAAGTAAAGACAGTGTACAAGTCCTGAGATATGCATTGCAAAAGTCATATGAATCGATTATTGATATTATACAGTTCAAAGGGAGTCAATCGACATTTACATCTTTGGGTGTAGTCTCCTGGGAAGTCAAAGATCCCCTGAAGCTACTTACTGGGAGTGTACAGAAGACAAAGGAGGCCAGACATAGTGGCTCAAGCCTCTAATTCCAACATTTGGGAGGCCCAGGCAAGTGGATTGCCAGAGTTCTCAGGATCGAGACCAGCCCGGGCAACTTGGCTAGACCTCATCTCTACGATAAATCAAAAAGTAGTTGGGCATGGTAGCGCATGTTTGTAGTTCCAACTGCTTGGAAGGCTGAGGTGGAAGGATTACCAGAGCCTACCAGGTTGACCCTGAGGTGGCCGTGAGCATGCCACCACACTCCAGCCTTGGCGACAGAGTGAGACTCCAACTGGAAAAGAAAGAAAGAAGTTTATTTCTGAGTTTGAATCCAGGGGACAGAGCCCGACTGGAGGTCTTTCTAAAAGAGTTCTGATAGGCGCGGCTCCGTGGCTCAGCATGTAATGTCAGCACCTTGGGAGGCAGACGTGAGAGTACCCCTAAGCCTACAGGTTCGGGTCCTGCCTGGACAACTTGGGAGACCTCATTTCTACAGTAAGTCAAGGAAAATGCGCCGGGCCTGATGGTGCACGTCTGTGGTACCAGCTTCCTGGAAGACTGTGGTGGTAGCATCGCCTCAGCCGAGCAGATCGAGGCTGCGGTGGCCATGAGCATGCCTTGCCATTCAGTCTGGGCGACAGAGACTCCGACAAAAAATAAACGAAAAAAGAACACAAGGGCACTCTTAGTCAAGTGCTCAGGAATGTGTTGGAGTTCTTGAACCCTCTCCATGCCCTTCTCTAGGGGTTGTGGCGAAAAGAAGAACCGATCGTGGGTCTCTGCATCACCTCTTCCCATTCTCAAAGCGCTTCCCCCCAGGCACTCCGGGCCCCCCCTGCAATGAGATCTGCCTGGGGCTTCGGGATTCACGATCCGCTCCTGGCCCAAGGGGATGACTTCCCATTGCGACGGAGCCTCCGTGTGACCTAGGGGAGGGGAGGGGGCGGGGGACAGGACCACAGCTCTCCCTCCAGCCCCACATGCACTGGAATCCTCCCCACAACCTCTCGCCCCTGGCGCCCCGCACAGCCGGAGCGCGGGGCTGAGAGAAGCTTCCCAGAAAGGAATCTCGCGGGCGAGGGTGCCATGGGGACCACACGCCGGGTCCCGTCCCAGTCCCACCTCCACTGAGAGAATGGGGCCGAGCCGCCAACCAGACGGATCCAGGCACGCAGCAGCCGGGTCATCCGGGTCCATCTGCCTTCCCCCTCTCCCACCTGCCGCCATACTCATCGTCTCCCACCTTCCGGGCGTCCCGACGTCCTCCCTACAGACTCCCAGGGCCTGAAGGTCACAGGACGACCGAGCCTGCAGCAGAGACACTGGGTATCGCTGGAGAGCAAGACAGAGCACCTGGGACGACCGACCGCCGAGCACAGGCGCAAGAGTAAAAGGCCGGGTCAGAGCCCGGAAGCCGCGCCCGCACTTCCGGCTCGTATTTGATTGGGTAGTTCCCACCACGGCATCCGCTGATAGGATAAGGTTCCAGGGCCCTCCCCTCTGGCTTTGAGTGACAGGAGACTCAATGAGATGGGGTCTGAATCGAGAAAAGCGGGCTTCTTGTTTTTGATAAGGAGTCTTACTCTGTTGCTCAGGTTACAGTGCGGGGGCACGTTCAAGGCCAACCCAGCGTCGACCTTCAGGGCTCTGACGATTTCTGCCTCAGTCTTCCAAGTGGTGGGAATGAAGGAGCGCGCTACCGTGCCTGGCTAATTTTTCTATTTGTTGTAGAGACGAGGTCTTGTCCAGACTGGTCTCGCACCCCTGGGCTCAGGCAATCCACTCGCTCGGCCTCCCAACGCGCTGGGAATACAGGGTAAATCACCAAGCCCAGCCAGAAGGCAAGTATTGCACGCAGCATTTTGAAACTGAAAGTCTTTCCTACACCAGCACCTGATCATGAATGGTGACATTCACTTTGACATTGTTTATAATAATGTATTCATTTATGAATAAT
>NW_006967815.1:0-531 GCF_000164805.1 Carlito syrichta
AATTGGCTATCCAACTGGTTAGTTAGCTAAAAAGCTAGTTAAACCAGATAGCTATCCATCGGGTTAATTAGTTATTTCAGCAAGTTAAGTCAACTGGCTAGCTATTAAGCTAGCTATATAAGTCAGCTTGTTATATCAGCTAGCTAGCTAGTTAAGTCAGCTAGTTAAGTCAGCTGGCTAGCTAGATAGATAGCTAGGTAGTTAGCTAGTTGAGCCAACTAGTTAAGTCAGTTGACTAGCTAGATAGCTAGCTGATTAAGTCAGCTAGTGAAGTCAGCTTGCTAGCTAGTTAATTCTGCAAGCTAAGTCAGCTGGCTAGCCAGTTGCCTGTATGGGTAGCTAGCCAGTTAAGTCAGCTGGCTAGCCAGTTAACCAGCTAGTTAAGAGACCTAGCTTAGTCAGCTCACTAGCCAACTGGTTAGGTAGGTAGCTAAGTAGTTAAGTCCACTAGCAAGACAGCTGTCTACATATTTAGTTAGTTAACTCAGCTGTCTATCCACCTGGCTAGCTAGGTTGCTAGGCAGTTAGGTC
>NW_006967816.1:0-368 GCF_000164805.1 Carlito syrichta
GCATGTGGTCAGCCAGTTTTCCCATTTTACTGAAGAGGTTCTCCTCTCCCCAGTGGCTGGTCATGGAAGCTTTATTGAAGATGAGTTGGTTGAGAAATTGAGGTTTTGTTTCTGGAATCTCTCTCCTGTTCCATTGGTCTGTATGCCTGTTCTTGTACTAATACCAGGAATTTGATCAGAAATTGGTTGCCAGTTCCAGTTTCCATAAGGGTGTCTCCTGCATTTCCTAAGGTTCTTAGAGGTTGAGGTTTTATGTTTAGGTCTTCCGTGCTTTAAATACACAAATACTTACCCCTGCATTACAATCACCTGCAGTGTTCGTTACAGTAACTTGTTGTGCAGGTTTGTATCCTCGGAGCCATAGGCTA
>NW_006967817.1:0-362 GCF_000164805.1 Carlito syrichta
ACTATGTTATAAGATATTGGCAGCTCCTACCTGGGTCTTTTGGAAAACTCACCCTGAGACACTTCCTCTCAGTACATACCTGCCATGCAATAAGAAACAAAAGCTTCAGAGAGAGACCACAAGCAGGTGCTCATCTCCCAGCCAACAGCTGGTGTCAAAGTCCAGCCATGGGAGAGCACCATCTTGGACAGCCAATCCAATGGAGCCTCTGATGACTACAAAAGAAATTGCAAGTGAGAAATAGCAGACAGCCCGTAAACTGTGAAAGTTAAAAATTGTTTCCAACAACCACATTTTGGCACAGTTTTATGCATCTATAGATAGGGATAAAAATATGATTTAGTTTTATGTTTTATCAGAAA
>NW_006967818.1:0-420 GCF_000164805.1 Carlito syrichta
CTAGATAAGTCAGTTGGCTAGCTAGGTTGCTGGCTACTTATGTCAGCTGGCTAGACAGCTGGCTACTTAGTTAAGTCGACTTGTTGTCAGCTTGCTAGCCAGCTGTCAGATATATCTCAACCTGGTTAATTCAGCTGACTAGCAAGCAGGCCAGCTGTTTTAGTCAGCTAGTTGTCAGCTGATTTGATGCTGGCTAGCTAGGTTATGATCTAGTTATGTCAGTTGGCTAGCCAGCACTCCAACTAATTACGTCACAAAGTTAAGTCAGCTGGCTAGCCAGCTAGCTAGCAAGGTAGAGAGCTAGTTAACGTTTGTTGTCTAGCCAACTGCCTAACAAGTTATGTCATCTAGTTGAATCAACTGGCTACCCAGCTGGTTAGCTGGTAAAATCAACTAGTTAAGTCAGCTGGCTAGACAGCT
>NW_006967819.1:0-360 GCF_000164805.1 Carlito syrichta
CACTTAGAAAATTTGCTAAAATAATGAACATTAAGTGTTTTCCTTACAAAACATAAAAATAGCTACTATGCAAGGTGGCCATTCCCAGTCACCACACCCTCGACCTGCTGGGCTCTAGCAATCCTTCCACCTCAGCCTTCCAAGTAGCTGGAACTACAGGAAAACGCTATCACACCCGGCTAGTTTTTGTTTTTTGTTTTTATTTATTGTAGAGATGAGGTCTCGCCAAGTTGCCCAGGTGGCTCTCGAATTCACAGGTTCAGGTAATTCACTCACCTCAGCCTCCCACAGTGCAGGATTACAGGCTGAGCCACCGAGCAGACTTGATATTTTCATTAGCATAATTATAGTCATCATTTC
>NW_006967820.1:0-345 GCF_000164805.1 Carlito syrichta
GATGTATATCCCAAAGACATAACTCAGTTACCCAACAAGGTACTGCCTGGTTTGTTCCCAAAATGCCACTGTTTCTAGAATTTTAGAATTTTTTAGAATTTTGCTCTGGTTAAGTCAACTAACTAGCTCGTTAGCTAAACAGTTATGTCAGCTGGTGAAGTCAGCTAGCTATCTAGTAAGCTAATGAGTTATGTCAGCTGGTTAAGTCAGCTAGCCAGCTAGATAGCTGATGAGTTAATTCAGCTAGCTAAGTCAGCTAGATAACTAGTTAGCTAATTAGTTGTTATCTAGTTAAGTCAGCTAGCTAATTAGTTAAATCAGCTAGCTAAGTCAGCTAGCTAACTA
>NW_006967821.1:0-3315 GCF_000164805.1 Carlito syrichta
CTGGTTATGTCATCTAGTTAAGTCAGCTGGCTAGCCAACGAGTAGCTAGGTAGCAAGCTAGTTGAGTCAACTAGTTAAGTCAGCTGGCTAGCCAGCTGGCTAGCTAGGTAGCAAGCTAGTTAAGTCAGCTGGCTAGCAAGCATGATAGCTTTTTAAGTCATCTAGTTAATTCAGTTCACTTCACAGTTGGCTAGCTAGGTAGCCAGCTAGTTAAATCAGCTGGCTAGATAGATGGCTAGCTGGTAAAGACAGCAAGTTAATTCACCTGGCAATCCAGCTGGCTAGCTAATTAAATCAGCTGACCAGCCAGCTGGCTAGCTGTTTAAGTCAGCTAGTTAAGTCAGCTGGCCTGGCAGCTGGCTAACTAGGTAACTAGGTAGTTTAGTCAGCTAGTTAAGTCAACTGGCTAGCTAGGTAGCTAGCTAGTTAAGTCATCTAGATAAGTCAGCTGGCTAGCTAGTTAAGTCAGTCAGTTAAGTCAGATTGTTAGCCAGCTGGCTAACTAGTTAAGTCAGCTAGTTGAGTCAGCTGGTTAGCCAGTTGGCTAGCAGGTTAAATCAACTAGTTAATTCAGCTGGTTTCCCAGCTGGCTAGCTAGGTAGCTAGCTATTTAAGTCGGCTCCCTTGCCTGCCAACCAGTCAGCAAACTATTCGGCTCACTCGCCAGCCAACAGGTCAACTAACTTGTTGGCTCTCTCACAGGACAACAGGTTAGCTAGCTAGTCTGCTTGCTCTCCAGCCGACTAGTTAATTCAGCTCACCAGTTGGTCCTCCCGCCATCTGACTAGTTAAGGCAGCTTGCATTTCGCATCACTTGCTGGTCGACTAGTTAAGTTGGCTCACCTGTCAACTCACTGTTTGGCCACTAGTTAAGCCCTTTTACCAGTCGGCTCACTCACCAGTCTGCTAAAGTCAGCTAACTAACCAGGTCACACACGAGCTGAATAGATAAGTCAGCTGACCTGTCAGCTCACTCACCAGCTGACTAGTTCAGTCAGCTGACCTGTTGGATCACTCACCAGACAATTACTTAAACCAGCTCACTTGTCAGTTCACTCGCCGGCCGACTAGTTAAGTCAGCTGTCAGGTCGGCCGCATAGCTGGCCAACTAGTTAAATCAGCAAACCAATCGGCCGAATAGTTGGCCAACTTGTCAGCCAACAACTTAGCTCAGCTAACTAGTCACCAACAAGTTAGGCCATCTAACAAATCCAGCCTACTAATCGGCCGAATAGTAAGGTCGGAACACCAGCCATTCAACTATATAACGGAGCTGAATAGTGGGCAAACTCGTCAGTCAACTATCTAACCCAGCTAACTAGCCTGCTGAGTAGTCGGCCAACATGTTAAGCCAGCTTACAAGTAGGTCCTGTAGTGAGTCAAAGTGTTAAAACAGCTAATTATTCTGCTGACTCATCAAACAAGTTAAGTCACCTAGCTAACTCGTTAAACAACTAGTTAAGTCAGTTAGTTAAATCAGCTAGCTCACTTGTTAGTTAACTATTTGTCAGGTATTTAAGTCTGCTTTCTGACTAGTTAGCTAATTAAGTCAGCTAGTTATTCAGCTAGTTAAATAGTTAGCTAACTATTTAATTTCCGTGGTTAAGTTAACTAGCTAAATATTTAAGTCTGCCAGTTGTCAGCAATTTAAGTCAGTTTTCTAATTTCATCACCTGGTTAAGACAGTTAGCAAGCTGCTTGACTAACGGGTTAAGTTAGCAGGTTGTCTCAGGTAGTTAGCTACTTAACTAAGGTATTAAGTCAGCTGGTTGAGACAGCTAGCTAGCAAGTTAGGAAAAAGGTTGAAGTAGCTGGTTGAGTAGCCTAGGTAGCTAGTTAGCTAACGAGTTAAGTCAGTTGAATGAGTCAGCTAGCAACCTAGCTAGCTAACAATTTGAGTCAGCTGGTTGTGTCAGCTAGCTAGCTCATTTGATAACAAGTTAAGTAAGATAATTAAGTCACCTAGCTAGCACATTAGATAATGTGTAAGATAACTAGTTAGCTAACTGGTTAAGTCAGCTAGCTAGCTAGGCAGTTAACTATTTGTCAGTTGGCTAGCTAGATAGCTAGCTAGTTTCCTAACTATTTAAGTCAGCTGGCTAGCTAGGTAGCTAGCTAGTTAAGTCAGCTAGACAAGTCAGCTGGCTAGCCAGCTGGCTAGCTAGGTAGCGAGCTACTTAAGTCAGCTGGCTAACCAGCTGGCTAGCTGGTTAATTCAGCTAGTTAAGAGAGCTGGCATGCCAACTGACAAGGTAGCTAGCTAGCTAGTTAAGTCAGTTAGAGAGCTACTTGAATAGCTAGTGATGTCAGTGAGTTAAGACAGCTGGATAGCCAACTGTCTAGCTGGCTAAGTTAGTTAGTTTAGTCAGCTATCTAGCCAGCTGGCTAGTTAGGTAGCTAGATAGTTAAGTCAGCTTGCTAGCCAGCAGGCTAGCAGTTGAAGTCAGCTAGTTAAGTCAGCTGGTTTGCCTGCTGGCTAGGTAGGTAGATAGCTAGTTAAATGAGTTGGCTACCTAGCTTGCTTGCGTAAGTCAGCTAAGTAAGTCAACTGGCTAAGAAGCTGCCTAGATAGAGAACCAGCGAGTTAAGTCAGCTGGCTCGGCATCTGACTAGCTGTTTAATTCAGCTATTTAAGTCAACTGGCAACCAGCTGGCTAGCTAGTAAAGACAACTCATTAAGTCAGTTGGCTATCCAGCTGGTTACCTAGTTAAAAAGCTAGTCAATTCAGATGGCTATTCATCTGGCTAACAAGTTTTTTCAGCTAGTTTAATCAGCTGGATAGCTAGAAAGTTAGCTTTATAAGTCAGTTAGTTATGTCAGTTAGCTAGCTAGTTAAGTCAGTTAGTTAACTCAGATGGCTAGCTAGATAGCTAGCTGGCTATCCAGCTGTCTAGCTAGGTAGATAGCTAGTTAAGTTTGATTGCAAGCCAGCTTACAATTTCATTAATTCACCTAGCTAAATCAGCTGGCTAGGCTGCTGGCTAGCTAGGTAGCTAGGCAATTAAATCAGCTGGCTCTTCAGCTCGCCAGCTAGTTAGGTCAGCTAGTTTACTGAGGTCAGCTAGGTAGCTAGTTAAGTCAGCATGCTATGTCAGTTGTCAAGCCAGCTGGCTCGCTAGTTAAAAAGCTAGTTAAGACAGATCCGCAGCCATCTGGCTCGCTAGATATTTCAGCTAATTAAGTCAGCTAGCTAGCTAGTTAAGTCAGCTAGATATGTCAGCAAGCTTGCTACTTAAGTCAGCTAGTTAAGTCAACTAGATATATGATAGCTAGCTGGTAGCTAGCTAGTTAAATCAGCTAGTTATATCAGCTGG
>NW_006967822.1:0-761 GCF_000164805.1 Carlito syrichta
AGGCTGGGGCCGGGGGACACAACCGTTGATTTCCACCAGTCTCGAAACCGTGAGCTCTGGTGATCCTCTCACCTCGGCCTCCAGAGTGGCCAGGACAACGGGCATCTCGACCCCAGATCCACTGTTATGATGGGTGAGGTGACAGGGCCTCCCTGTGTGGTCGGCGCAGGTTTTGGTCTCCTGTGCTCCAGTCATCCTCCTGCCTCAGCCTCCCAGAGCACTGGAATTCCAGGAATGGGCTGCCACACCAGGCCTTCTGACTCATTTTTGACAAAATATTGAGGCTGGGCTCGGAGACCCAGTCTCGTCATTCCAATGCTTTGCGAGGCTGAGGCCAGCAGCCAGCTCCAGCCCATGGTCTGAGACCCAGATAGGCATCTCAGCTAGACCTCATCACTACCATCCATCCCAAATGAGCTGGGCATGGTGGAGCATGACTGCCTTTCTGGCTCCTTGGAATGCTGGGGAAAGGCTTGCCGGAGACCGAGGTGCTGAGGCTGTGGTGGCCAGGCACGAGCCTCTGCCCTCCAGCCTGAGAGATGGAGTGAGACTCCGACTCAGAGAAAAAAAGAAAATAAAATCAAGAATATCCATCCATGTATGGAGTTGGGATCATTGTGAACAGAGATCCTTTGGAAAGGAAGCCCCAGCCTGGGGTCCAAAGTTCTCAAAAGACAGTGGATCAACACGCAATCGAGATGTGGTGATGGGACACTAATGTGGGGGACTGCGGGATCCCCAGAGTTCAAGACCAGTCTGGG
>NW_006967823.1:0-1549 GCF_000164805.1 Carlito syrichta
GGAGTATCAGACGGCACTAATAAGGGAAGTAGTATCAGACGACACTAATACTTCAAGTAGTATAAGATGACACTAATATGACAAGTGGTATCACACGACACTAATATGGTGAGTAGTTTCAGAAGACACTAATTAAGCAAGTAATATAACATGACATTAATAAGGCGAGTAGTATCATAAGACACAAATAAGATAATAGTATCATAAGACACTATTAGTGCAAGTAGTATTAGATGACACAAAGAAGGCAAGTAGTATCAGACGACACTAATAAGGGAAGTAGTATCAGGTGACACTAAAAAAGCTAGTAGTATCACATGACACTTATAAGTCAAGTAGCATCATAAGACACAATTAAGATAATAGTATCATAAGACACAAATAAGGCAAGTAGTATCAGATGACACTAATAAGGCAAGTAGTATCGGACGACACTAAGAAGGGAAGTAGTATCAGACGGCATTAAGAAGGAAAGTAGTATCAGACGGCACTAAGAAGGCAAGTAGTATTAGACGGCATTAATAAGGCAAGTAGTATCAGACGACACTAATAAAGCTAGTAGGATCAGACGGCACTAATAAGGCAACTAGTATCAGTAGACACTAATAAGGCAAGTGGGATCAGACGGCACTAATAAGACAAATAGTATCAGTCGGCATTAATAAGACAAGAAGGATCAGAGGCACTCATAGGTCATGAGGATCAAACGGCACTGATGAGGCAAGTAGGACCAGACGGCACTAATAAGATAAGTAGTATCGGACAGCACTAATAAGGCAAGTACAATCAGACTGCACTGAGAAGGCAAGGAATATCGAACGGCACTGATAAGGCAAGGAGTATCAGATGGCACTAATAAGGCAAGGAGTATCAGACGGCACTAATAAGGCAAGTAGTATCAGACGACACTAATAAGGCAAGTAGTATCAGATGACACTAATAAGGCAAGTAGTATCAGAAGACATTTTGAAGGCAAGTAGTATCAGACGGCACTAATAATGCAAGTAGTATCAGAAGGCACTAACAAGGCAAGTAGTATCAGACGGCACTACAACGGCAAGTCGAACAGACGGCACTAACAAGGCAAGTAGTATAAGACGGCACTGACAAAGCAAATAGTAACAGATGGCACTGCAAGGTAAGTAGTATCAGACGGTATTGACAAGGCAAGTATTATCAGAAGGCACTAACAAGGCAAGTAGTATCAGATGACACCTATGAAGGCAAGTAGTATCAGACGACACTAAGAAGGCAAGTAGTATCATACGACACTAAGAAAGCAAGAAGTATCAGATGATACTAAAACGGTAAGTAGTATCAGACGACGAAAAAAAGGAAAGCAGTATAAGACGACACTAAGATGCCAAGTCGTATCAGTTGACAATAAGAAGGCAAGTAGTATCAGACGACACTAAGAGGGCAAGTAGTATCAGACGACACTAAGAAGGCCAGTAGTATTAGATGACACTATGATGGCAAGTAGTATCAGACATCACTAAGAAGGCAATTAGTATCAGACGACACTAAGAAGGCAAGTACTATCAGACGA
>NW_006967824.1:0-5526 GCF_000164805.1 Carlito syrichta
AAATATAAATACAAAATTCCGTATGGCACATGTTCTGTGTTAAGTTACTTGACATCAAAGTTGTCTTATATACCACTCACAAAGAAATGTGCTTTGTGAAATTGTTTCACATTGTTCACCAGGTGGAGAGGAAAGACAATGTACAAGAAGAGCTCCATTTAGTCTTAGCAGCTCTCTTCTTTATACTGTTCTCAGACAAGCATAAATTGACTTGTAAATTATAGAGTTGTTTTAGAGATAAACAACTGTGCAGTCAAATGGTAGTTAATTTGTGTTAGAATTCTTGGAAAATAAATGACCTTTGTAAATACATTAGCTTTCCATTTGCTAATCTATTTTTATTTTATATGCTGATTCATATAAAATGTTGTTTTGAAGCATCAGTTTGTATGTAATTTCTTCTTGCCTCATTGGATGCAAAGATAGAGAGAAAGAACTTGAAACACCTGCTTTTAATACTGGTAGCAGAAACATCTGATGGATACAATAAGAATGCAAACTCCTCAAGCCACCAGTAACATTATCACCTGGGACATATTAGAAATGCAAATCCTCAGACTTCACCCAAGAGTGAATCAGGAATTCTGAAGGGGGGCCTGATAAACTTAGTTTTAACAAGCACTCCAAGTGATTTTAATGCATGCTACAATTTGTAAATTAACAGTGCTAATGGAGAATAATTTTATTAAAATAAAAGTTCTGAAAATATGATTACATGATAAATCTCTGAAATATGTAATAAAAGGGTGTTGACTGAATTGGAGAAAACTAATAATTAATATGAAGTTCAGCTTTTACATGTATTTCAGCGGTTGAGAGGCAATTAAAATCCCGATATTGTTTATTTTCTATATCCATTCACTGATTGCTTATAGAATGCACATAATTATGCAGTCCCAACACACACATGTGCACATATATGTGCAACTCAAATGCAAGAATGCATAACAAATTCAAGCTCGAGTTATTTTGACTCTGTAATGTTCTGGATTAGCTGTGCAATTCTTGTCTTGATTATTTTAAAAATTGCATGTCAGCCGGGCTCGGTGGCTCAGCCTGTAATCCCGCGCCTTTGGGAAACTGAGGTGAGTGGATTGCCTGAGCCCGCGGGTTCGAGACCCACCTGGGCAGCGAGACCTCATCTCTACAATAAATAAAAAAATCAGCCGGGCGTGGTAGCGCATGCCTGTAATTCCGGCTACTTGGAAGGCTGAGGCGGAAGAATCACCGGAGCCCAGCAGGTCGAGGCTGCGGTGGCCGGGAGCGGCCACTGCACTCCAGTCTGGGTGACAGAGTGAGACTCCGACTCAAAAAAATAAATAAATAAATAAAATTAAAAAAAAATAAAAAAATAAAAATTGCATGTCAAATCATCTTTCAAGACGATCTGAAATATTATGCTAGTGAACAGGAGAAAGAGGCAATTGCTAAAAATATGACAGTTATAATTTAATGTGAGTTTTTTTAAACATTTCTGTTATACAAGGAGCTATTTTAGTTAGCCTCAGAAATATTTTAGCCAGTAAGTTAGAAAAAAATTAAAATATTGAAATAGGTCTTGAACAAAAACCTTGAAAATATAACATGCACCTAATTTTACTTTTAAGTTACACAATTCCAACTTGATGGGAGATTAGGTTGTATAAAGAGGTCATATTTAACATAGTTTAATTTTTCACAAATAAATACATGTTGTCCGACACCTGGCTTCTAGATCAATGTCTTACATAAAATAAAGTTTTTGTAAAAGAGCTTTCTTTCAACTCAAAATATCTTTTTAAAACAGAATATCAGTTGTATATAATTTGTAAAACTATATGTACTATATAATATAGTCTCTCTTACTCTTAAAGGAAATGAGAAACAGAAAATTGAGTAAAATTAAACTCAAGTTTTTTGTTAAGCTCTTTATTTTGAATTAATTTTAAATTTAGAGATGAGTTGCAAAGATAACAGAGTTTCAGTAAACCCTTCATCAGGCTTCCTTTAATGTCACTACGTTACATAATTATACTACATTCAACAAAACTGAGAAACTAAAATTGTTACAATACTACTAAACTACATACTTTATGTAGATTTCACCAGTTTTTCTTCTATGTCCTTTTTCTGTTCCACGATTCAGTTCAAGACAGCTTGCTGCATTTAGTTGTTGTGTGTGCTTAGTCTTAGATTATGGAAGTTTCTCTTAAGAAATTTTGTAAGTTATCTGCTTTTCTAAGAACATTTTACTCTATTTTTCACTTAACTCTTGAAATCCAATGTTCTTATTTTATGTGATTAAATTATTTCCTTTTTCATTGAACTTTTGAAGCCATTATAGGCAATTCCAGAACACCAGTTCATTCTCCTGGGTTTTAAGGAAGCCCAGATGTCTAGGATCAACAATGTGGCTGCTCAGAGGATAAGAAGTAAGGAATGATATAGAAAAAAATGTTTTTAGTATTCAATAAGGCCAAGGCAAATATGCATTTTTCAGAATATTATTGTGCAATATTTAGTCACCAGACCGGGTTTAGAGATTTTTGTAAGCAATCAAAATGTACATTTTTAGCACCTAGGCAAGGGGAATGTGTTTCTTAGAACAATGTCAACAATTAATTACAATAATTCTTAAAATACATGAAAAAAAGAGGGATTCAGATTGTGATTGTTGAAGATGCTTATGGAAGTACTTTTATTCAGCACAGTATTTTCAGGTTTTGTATTTCACTTTTACCATCACAGTCATCATAATGGTCACCAACATCTTCTGTTGTTTGAGTAAAATAGTATGAATGGCCTGATCCTTATCAGGACATGTTCTCTTTTTTCCTGAATTTATAATGTCATTTATATTTACCAAATTTATATTTTTTTCAAATATGTCATGTCTTTTATTCAAATTCTATAAGCCAAAAACCAAACTTATTCCCTTATTTTTCTCAAACCATTCCTCTTGGCATTCCTTCCCACTGGCTTGGACCAACAGTCATGTAGTAACTTACTCTCAAAATTCAGAGTCATCATTATAGTATTCCTACACATGAATCCCATATCGAGTAGAATCATCATCTATAGAATGTAATTAGTTCTAACTTTCTATTTCTACCACCACCAATACAATTATCACTTATAATTTAGGCACTTATTATTTTACATCTGGATTATTGCCATTGTCTTCTTAGTTTTTTTTTCTTTTTTCTAATTCACTCCTAGCAGTCTCTGTTGTAGTTACTTGCTTGTTCTTTCTAGAGCTTCCTTTGGTTCACATCAGTCCTTTACTCAAGATTATAAATATATACATATTGCATAAGATACATATATACATATATTTATTTATTTATCTTTATGATAACAGATATTCAAGTTTGACCATTGAAGCTCTGTGATCTGGACCTACTTCCTTTCTGTCTTCAGCTATATAAAACCCACTACTAAACTCTTTCTTTAGTCCCTTTTCCTGAAATGCTATCAGAGCATTTCTGTCTATCAAAATTCTATTATTCTTTAAGGCCTAGTTTTATTCTTGCCATATTTATTATCATCCCTGATGTTTCTGCCACTAGTTATCTTCTCCCATGAGCACTGCTACCTATACTTTTTATGACACCTATTTAATATGTAACCGCCATTAATTTACATTTTATTTAATTTTGCTTGGTTAATTTTTTTGTTATTGTTGCTTACATCTAAAGCATGTTTATATTTACAATTGCAGTTCAAGATAGGCAGATTATAATTTCATTTATTTTCTTTAAACCAGAGCAAGCATTGCTCTGAACTGAGACAAGTTTTGGGGTCCAAGTTTCCTCTAATGAAAAATCTATTGATTCTTAATAATCAGCCACCCACTGTACTAGGAAGCCCAGGAAACATTTTAAATTTTCTCTATCGCTCTCAGGAAGTGTGTGAGAGCAGTTATGGGGATGGTACTGCCGTTTTGTCTGCTTTACTGGCTATCTCATAGTGGCATGTATTTGAATGCGTGGCTACTTTCTCATAGCTTGCCAAGAAGAAAGTGAGAGAATAAACCCATTGTACCAGATACATCTCAATTCTCTTGGTCTTCTCTACTTGTCAAAACTAGCTTTTGTAATGTCAATTACAGTCAAGGTCTGACAATTTTGTGCATGTTTGTCCAATTTTGCTACCAATGCCTGTTAATTCAAAGCTCTCACAAGTACTGCCACTTCAGTCTCAGAAGAGACACTATATTATTGGGTGTGAGATATGACTTTTCAAGAGGCTCCCAAAGCAGCAAGATGACGCTGTTTGAAAGTGTGTGGTAGCTATCTTCCTACAAAGAAAACAGATCATTAGAAAAAGCTGTGCAGATAAACGTGATTCCTCTGCTTCCTACCTCTGAAGAACTTCTACAAAGTGTGGCTTCTCGGTAGAGTTTGTAGGGAAATGTCTCCCATAGCTGAGTAGACCCATTTGCTGAAGAAACAACTCACTATGAAGCACTCATGGTGTCATGAAGTTACAGGATGAGTTGTTCCTATCCTTCTCTGCTTGATGTATTCTTTCACACTAGAACTCTGAAATTACACTGACCTAAGAAATAGTTAACATGTATTCCTTCCCTCAAACTGATTTTCTAAAAATTCTTGGCTAAGTTACCCTGTAACCTGGGGTGCTGAACTTAATTGAAAAGTGCCATTATTGCACTCCAGGATTTAAAACAGGACAGAAAGGTCAGGATCAGGCTCTGCATTGAAGTACAAGGTCCTACAGTCCAATCGAGGTTTTTCTCTTCACTCTGTTCAGTTCTATAATTTTTGTTTTTGTGTTTTGGACCTGCAGGTGCTTTGTTTATTCTAACAAAATCTGGATCTTTCAAATGAATGCACTTCTTTCCAAACTATTATTTCTGACAAGAGCTTTTAAAAATGAATTTTGAAAGGCAAGTCTCAACAATTAGTGTTTTTGCTCTGGGCATCATCTTCTTTCTTCCTGAATCATGGATACAACTGGTTCCATATGTTCAGAGACCACATTGCAGACAAAAAAAAAAAAAAAAACTTAATTTTTTTCCTTTCAGAAACATAAACTTATCTGAACATTATGTGACTTGATATGTCTGCTTCTGTTCCCCCAACTCTATCTAATGCTGTCCCGTGTTCCAATCATGTCCATGCCTCATTATGCATCAGTTGTGTGGGGGAATAAGGGCTAAGGTAAAGCTGTCGCCAAAGTTTCAGAAAACTTCAGTATAGAGCGTTTAATCAATCTTGCTCCTACAGATCAAAAAGGAGCTTGACAAATAGGGCAATATTAGCTTGCCCTAGCAAATAAGTATGGTTTTATCAAGAGTGAAGAGAGAGCATGCCTTCCTCTTGACTTCCCTGCTGTCAAACAAGACCATGGTTATTAGATTGAGTACTTAAGCATTGCGGGAGGATCTCCATGATCCTCTTCAGCCTCTGTCTTTCTCCCTATCTCCCAAAACTCTGCTCTATATTCACTGATTTTGCTAAAAACTCAGTTAAGAGTGACAATATGGGAGTGATGTGTGTTCCACTCTGATCCTGTGTTGATTTA
>NW_006967825.1:0-881 GCF_000164805.1 Carlito syrichta
AACCCCCATAATGTTTTCCATAGATGTTGCTGTAGTTTTCAATCCACATGCAGTTTAGAAGCATTTTTCTTTTCCAAATCATTACCAGCATCTGTTATTGTTTATTTTATTAATGATGGACATTCTTACAGAGGGTATGTGTTATATCAGTGTGGTTTCCATCTGCATTTTTTGGTGATGAATGAAACTGAGCACATTTTCATGTGTCTGGTGGCTGCCCGTAATCTTATGAGACGTCTCCAATCATGCATTTTGCCCACGTTTTAAAGGGACTTTTTTTCTATAATTTTCTGAGTGCTTGAGTTTCTTATAGATCCTAGATCTTATGCCTTTGTCATATATGTAGGTGGAGAATAATTTTTCCCATTCTGTGGGCTTTCTCCCTGCTATTTTGATGGTTTCTTTTCTTTTGCAGATTTTTTTTTAATTTGAGGAGATTCCACTTGTCTAACTTACTTCTTAAGGCATGGGCATTTAGGGTTCTGAAAGGGAATTAATTCCCAATTCCTGTTCCATAAAAGTGTCTCTTGCAATTTCTAAGATTATTATAATTTGATGTTTTACGATTAGATCTTTGTTTGATTTGGAGTTAATGTGTATTGTGATTGTTAGGGGTACTGTTTCAATCTTGTGAATCTGGTGAGACATTTCCCAACACCATTTCAAACCTGGAAAAGTGATTCCTCCTGCTATGTTTCTTTTGATAAGGATTCTTTTGGCTTTTCATGTTTGTTGATGGTTTCATATGAATTCTTCATTGTAATTTCCAGGTGTGAGAAGAATTATGTTAACTAAATGGTTATTTCATTGAATCTGTAGATTGCATAGAAGTCTAATTTTCAATGTAAAAGATATAAGCAAAACACGGAAACAAGCATCTC
>NW_006967826.1:0-919 GCF_000164805.1 Carlito syrichta
GGTCAATCTACAGATTCAATGAAATAACAATTAAGTTAACATCATTCTTCTCAGAACTGAAATTTACAATAAAGGATTCATATGAGCCGGCCTCGTTGGCACAGCCTGTAATCCCGCACCTTTGGGAGGCTGAGGTGTGTGAATTGCCTGAGCCGGTAGGTTCAAAACCCCCCTGGGAAGCGAGACCTCATCTCTACAATAAATCAAAAAATGAGACAGGCATGGTGGCGCCATTCAACTGCCATTCAGGCTAGTTGAAATGCTGAGTCAGAAGGATCACCGGAGCCCAGCAGTTCGAGGTTGTGGTGACCAGGAGCAGCCAATGCACTCCAGTCAGGGTGAAAGAGTAAGACTCCAACGCAAAAAAAAAAGAAAAGAAAAGAATTCATATTAAACCATAAACAATCAAGAATAGCCAAAAGAATTTTATCAAAGAAACAAAGCAGGTGTTATCACTGTTATAGACTTCAAAGTTTACTATATGTTTACAGTAATCAACACAACCTGGTATTGGTACAAGAATAGGTCCATAGGCCAATGGATCAGGACAGAGAATGAAATCATCAAATTCTCAGCCAACTTATCTTTGGAAAAACCTCGAAGACCCACTGGTTAATGGAGAACATATTCAGTAAATGGTGCTGGGAAAAGGCTGACAACATGCACCAGATTGAAACAAGGCCCCTATCTATCACCATATACATTAACTCAAAATGGGTCAAAGACCTAAACGTAAAACACCAAAATATAATAATCTTAGAAATCACAGGAGACATCATTAGGGAATCTGTAACCTGAATATAATTCCTCTTCAGAACACTAAATACTCATCACTTTAAAGGTAAGTTAGACAAATGGGATCTCATAAAATTAATATATCTTTGCAAAACAAAAGACACCTTCAGAAGAGCAGGGATAC
>NW_006967827.1:0-800 GCF_000164805.1 Carlito syrichta
ATTCCTGGTTCCCTTTTCTAAGAACACCCTAAAAATGTGACGACATAGATGCCCAGATTGCTGATAAAACCTTTTCAAGAGACCTTGCAGATTAAGGCGATTGAGAACTTCAAGAACCTGATTCCATTTCCGTTCTCAGCAAGATGCCCTGATTTTCCCTGTCTATGTGGATTCCAAAATTCTGTACAAAAATGCAGATGCCCAGATGTTTCCTAGGGACGTGGAATCCATGATTCCTGGTTACATTTTTAAAAATCATACTAAATATTTGGCAACTGCAAAACCTTCCGCCCCTCTCCAAATAAAAGAACAAACGGAAATTTAAGAATTGCCAAGTTCTTCTTAAGACCAGAGTTACATCCAAATACGGCTGAAAGATACATTTGTTCCGGGACTTTGGCCTTAGTTGTCCCGAGGAACCGAAGGGACTTGTACTACCAGATACCCGTTTACAACTATCAAGAGGACCTGAATGTTTCTGGAGTCCTGAAAAGACTGATTCGTAATACCCACAGGGCAAATATCTCCAAAACATGAGACAAGCTCGAAGCCCTGATTCTTATTTATACTGTACCAAACACCCTGAGAATTTTTCGGATTGGGTACTAGTGTATCACAGTTTCCTTATTCTTGCAAAGCGAGGTTCCGTGTAATGTTCTGTATATGAGGACTCCCTTTCCCAAGAAGCCTGTTTGGAAACTCTGATTCTTGTTTAGCCCTTAGCAAGATGTCATGTAGATATTGTGAAGGAGGACCGTGTAAAACAGGTTTCTTATTTCTCCTCAGCAAGAGATCATGTA
>NW_006967828.1:0-780 GCF_000164805.1 Carlito syrichta
ATAAGCTCACTATATTGACTCTATTGAACTCAAACAGGTACCAAAATTGGAGTAATTATACACAGTTCAGTACAGTATAATGTTAGTCTTCCTCATCTAAAAGCTAACCAATGAAATAAAACATATCAAGTATTCATGACTTGATTTCAGGAAAACCACATTTAAGAATTACTACTACATTATTTTCCTCATGTCATCTCCTCTCATTGACAGGGATTTTGTAGGACATCATGCTGCTTAGGGTCATAGTAGTAAATGAATAAACTGGTAATGAACCATGGTCCTAACACTTCCATTTTTCAGATACAACTAAATCTTTATGCTTATAAAACAGCAGATCAAATGAACCTAAATTAGGTCTAAGGTCATTAAAGTACATCATTTTTCAAAAGTACAACTGCCCTTCATATTCAAATATTTTGAACCACCCAATGTTAGAAAAAATAATATAATTTGGTCTCTAATCACTATTTAGTTTATTGTCTTCACCGAAAATTGATTTAAGTAAAAAAAAAGTATCCTTCTTTTTCTTTTGAAAAATTCGTTTTTTTCTTCAAAGAGAAAATTATCAGAAATATTTGCAACATGTATATAATGCATGAGAAAATATGAATATAGGCCACAGGAAAGTTAACAAATTGGTTCTGTCACTGATGTATTCCAGTGCCCAGAACAGTTTCTGGCATCTAATGGGTACCCAGTAAATCATGATGAATACAGAAGACTGAAAAGGAAAACACCATTATATGGTACACTTAACTACATTGAGCTATGTCTTAA
>NW_006967829.1:0-6130 GCF_000164805.1 Carlito syrichta
AAAGCCCAGATCATAATGCAAAATATTTTTTTAAAAGACGACAGAAGCAGGCAGCCTCCTTGGGTCCCCTCCCGCTGTGGGAGATTTTCTGTCTGCTCAATAAATCTTGCTACAAAAAAAAAAAAAAAAAAGACAACAGAAGCTCAGAAATTGAAATTTGTTTAAAGAATATCATTCATGGTAGCATCAAAAATGTAAAGTGCAGTTGATACTCACTATTCACATAAGCCATATTTACGAGTTCACCTACACTAAAATGTATTTCTAAGTTCCAAATCAATACCCATGGCCCTTTACAGTCATTGGATATGTGCAGAATGACAAAAAATCCAGGCAGCCTGTTCAGTATGCACATTCCCAGCTGGGGTCCAGGGCAAAGCTCTACCTTCTTGCCTCAGTTCTCAGCAGTCAACAAGTATGCTTTGCATGGTCTATTTAGTGCTAAATTTTTCTCACTTTTGTGCTTTTTCTTGGTGATTTTACTATATAAAACAGCCCCCAGGCATAGTGTTGAAGTGTTGTCTAGTGTTCCTAAGTGCAAGGAAGCTGTGATGTACCTTACAGAGAAAATACATGTGTGAGATAAGCTTTGCTTATCTATCTATCTATCTATCTATCTATCTATCTATCTATCTATCTATCTATCCATCCATCCATCTATACTATCTATTTTTGAGTCAGTTTCACTCTGTTTCCCAGGCTGGAGTGCAGTGACACTATCACAGTTTACTGCAGCCTCAAACTCCTGAGCTCAAGCAATCCTTCCGCCTCAGCCACCCAAGTAGCTGTGACTACAGGAGTATGCCATCATACCTGACTACTTAAAAAAATTTTTTTTAGATATGAGGTCTCGCTGTGTTGTGCAAGTTTGTCTCAAAAACTGCTAGGCTCAAGCAATCCTCCCACCTCAGCCCTCCCAAAGTGCTGGGATTACAGGCATGAGCTATTGCATCCAGCCTATTTATTTTTTTGAGTCAGGGTCTCACTCTTGCCTAAACTGGAGGTCAGTGGCACAGTCACAGCTCACCACAGTCTCAGACTTCTGGGCTCAAGTGATCCTTCATCCTCAGCCTCCCAAAGTGCTGGGATTACAGTCATGAACCACAGTGCATGGTCAGCTTTGCTCATTTAAAATGCTGTTGACTGTGAGTTGAATGCTAATAAATCAGCAATACAGTACACCAGAAAACAGAGGAGAAAATTTGCCAATCTGTACATGAAGTCATTCTGAAAAGTATTACAGTAACATCTATAGTGTATGATGAAGCTATAGAAAAGATGGAACAGTGGCAAATTTATGAACTCATGAGATGATGGCCAAATAAAGAAGCATAAATGGGTAGCATTGTTATGAGGCTGAATGCCAAAGGAAGTTATGATCACATTAACCAGGGTCAGGAAAATATTAAACCCTTCTCGGTTAATGTTTCGTTATAAACAAATACTGTGTGATTATTTGTAAGCAATATATGTTAAATGAGATGTCTTTAAACAAACACATAAAACAAGGTTATGTTATGTATTGATCTGTTGACACAAATGTTTTGACAAGAGGCTCATAGGAGCCTAACCCTGTATTTCTCCTCAGAGCAATGAGTGTTTGTGGAAACTTTATAGACCATAACTACTGTCAATAATGAAAACTGAATGCACTTAGGGATGAAATTAACAAAAGATATAGAAGCCCTCTGTGCTAAAACCTGTAAAACATCGATGAGAGAAACTAAACACCTAAATACATGGAGAAGTGCACCATGTTCATGGATAAAAAACTCGGTATTCATGATGTCTACAAAAATTGATCTGTAAATTCATACAATAACAATCAAAATCCCAGCAAACTTTTTTAGAAATTGGCAAGTTGATTCTGAATTCTATTTGAAAATGTCAGCAACCTAAAATAGTTAGAACTACTTTGAACAAAGAACAAAGTTGGAGTATTCACACTGACTGGAAGACTTATTTTAAAGGTACAGCAATTAAAACAATATGGTGTTGGTATATAGACAGCTAAATAGATCATCAGAATAGAGTACAGAAATAGACCCATATAGATGTATATATTGACATGTGACTTTTTACTAAGGTGCAAAGGCAACTCAGTTGACAAAGAATCACCTTTTACTCAGATGATGTGTCACTTGTGTATCCATATACAGAAGTATGAACTTTGATTCATACTTTCACCATGTGCAAAAATTAGCCCATAATGGATCATGGACCTAAATATAACACTTCTGAAAGAGAGCATAGGAAAAAAATCTTTGCAACTTTGAGTTAGGCAAAGATTTCTTAGATATGAAACCATAAACATTCACAAAAGAACAAACTGATGAATAGACCTCAAAATTAAGAATTTCTACTCTTTGAAAGAAACTGCAGAGAAGGAAAAGACAAGGTATAGACTGGTATAAAATATTTGCCAATTGTTTATCTGATAAAGGATTTGTATTCAGCATGTATAAAGAAGTATTACACTCAATATTAATAAACAATCTAATTTTTGAAAATGGGCAAAAGAGTTGAATAGAGGCTTCACCAAAGAAGATAAGTAGACGGCATATTCACATATTAAAATATTTGACTTCTGGCAAGATGGTGACAGGACAGGTTGTACTGTGAGAGTGTCTGCAAAAGCGAGTGTCCGTACAAGGCCTAACATCTAGGTTCTACAAGGAACTCAAACGTGCTGAAAAGAAAAAAACAAACAACCACATTACAAAGTGGGCAAAAGATATGAACAGACACTTCTCAAAAGAAGACACACAAGTGACCAACAGATACATGAAGAAATGTTCAACCTCACTAGTCACCTCACTGCAATTAAAACTACACTGAGATACCACCTAACTTCAGTCAGAATGGCCATCATCAATAACTCAGAAAACAACAGATACTGGAGAGTATGTGGTGAAAAGGGAACACTTCTACAATGTTGGTGAGAGTGTAAACTAGTACATCCTCTGTGGAAATCCGTGTGGTGATTCCTAAAATTTCTAAAAATTGACCTTCCATATGACCCCGCAATCCCCCCACTGGGAATATACCCAGAAGAACTCAAATCACTCTATAAAAATACTTGCACACACATGTTTATCACAGCATTGTTCACAATAGCAAGAACATGGAACCAACCATGCTGCCCAGCAAAAGTGGACTGGATAAAAAAATGTGGTACATATACACAATGGAATATTACATAGCCATAAAGAAAAACAAAATCATGAACTTCACAGCAACCTGGATGGAATTAGAGTCTAATACTGAGTGATCTTTCTCAGAAACAAAGAACTGAGTATCATATGTTCCCACTCATAAGTGGACGTTGAACAACTACCATAATACTATAAGAAAAGGTTTGACAGTAGCAGGAAACTGCAGGGGGAGGGGAGGTGAGATTGATGGTAGTGGAAATCTTCCTGGGGAAGTGGGGGGAGCATACCTCATCAACAAGGGTACCTACACAATGAATATTCGTATACCTAACCCTGAATTACACCCCACAATTTTAAAATAAAAAACTTTAAAAGTTAAAAAAATGGATAGTGGTGCAAAGCTAGGGCAAAAAAATGTTCTCACCCTCATTAATCATTCAGAAAATGCAAATTAAAACCACAATGAGATATTCTTGCACACCTATAAGGATGACTGAAATTAAAAGATCCCAAAAGCTGACAGGAACTAGAATTAACCCAATATCCATCAATAGATGAGTGATTAACACATTGTGGTATATCCTTACAATGTACTACTACTCAGCAATAAAAAGCAGAGAACTATTGATACACATGTATGCTGAAAACAGAAACTATACTTACTTTATAAGCACTGTAACTGTTCCAACAAATGTTCAGGTAACATTTTAGAATATAATAATAAAATATTATATGTACTAAGAAAAATAGAGAATTCTTTGCTTAATCTAGAAGTGAAGAAAGCCTTTTTAGTTATGATGCAAAATCTAGAAATCATGAAAGAAAATACTGATAAGCTTGACTATATAAGCTTCTTTTAAAACCCAGCCTGTGGCAAAAACAAACAAACACTTTAAGTAAAATAGAAATGAGTGGGAAGATTTGCAGCTTGTATCACAGACAATGGAAGTATTTTTATTATATAATGTTAATATATTAAGCGTGCCTACAAATCAATAAGAAAAAGACAAATAACCCCCAAATAATAAACAGTTCATAGTAAAGAAAAAGAGGTAACTCTTAAACATTCTTGACATGTTCAGCATCATTCTTGACATGTTCAGCATCATTCTTGACATGTTCAGAAACGCTCATTAAAAGCATAATGAAGCCAGGTGCAGTGACTGATGCCTGTCATCCTAGCACTTTGGGAGGTGGAGGTGAGAGGGTTGCCTGAGCTCATGGGTTCGAGTCCAGCCTGGGCAACTTGGTGAGACCTCATCTCTACAACAAATCAAAAAATTAGCTGGGCATGGTGTTGCACACCTGTGGTTCCAGCTGTTTGGGAGGCTGAGGTGGAAGGATCGCCTGAGGCCAGCAGGCCAAGGCTGTGGTGGCCATGAATGTGCCACTGCATTCCAGCCTGGGCAACAGAGGGAGACTGTACCTCAAAATAAATAAATTTTAAAAAGCACAATGAGATGGTTTTTTACATACCAGAAGGTAAATGTACTTACCTTCTTACACTTAATAACTCCTTATGTTGATGAGAGCAAGGGAAACACGCTTTCACATATTGACTTTTTTGGTGAGAATGTAAATTGCTATAACTTCTTTGAAAAGTAGTTGACAATAACTTGCACACACATCATATCTCATTTGATCCAGCAATTTTATTTCTAGGAATTTATTCTATAGATATAATTTCCCTATATGCAAAATGGATACCTGTATATTTATTGCAGCATCGCTTGTAAAATTTTACATGCTCATCAAAAGTAAATGTATTAAATAGGTTACATCTACTCATTAAAAAGAATAGTGAGACAGCTCTATAGCTATATGATATAAACATTCTATAAGTTATTATGTTAGGTGAAAGAAGCAAGGCACAGAACACTGCACAGCATGCCGTCATTTCTTATACTATGCTAGTGTAGGCATGGAATTTTCTCTGGAAGGACACACAAGAAATGAATAATCATGGTGCTCTCTGTGATAGAAGGTTGGAATTGGAAGGAGCATACTATTCACTGGTAACGTTTGGTACTTTGTGTACATATTACCTCATTTTAAATATTTCTGTACTTATAAATCACCGAGAACTTGGAGGGCCCTATAAAATTAAGTATTAAATTTTCTGCTTGAGATTATGAAGGTTATAGTAATTAAAATAATTGACTATAGTAGTAATTAAGTATAAGGTACTGTACTTTGGTACTTCACAAACATTGCCTGAGTTTTTCTAACAATCCTTCAAAGTGGTAGTACTTTACAGATTAAGAAATAGATTCAGAATATGGTCCCAGGATACACAACTAATAAGGAAACTTTTAAGAAATTCACTCTCTGTGATAGAAGGTTGGAATTGGAAGGAGCATACTATTCACTGGTAACGTTTGGTACTTTGTGTACATATTACCTCATTTTAAATATTTCTGTACTTATAAATCACCGAGAACTTGGAGGGCCCTATAAAATTAAGTATTAAATTTTCTGCTTGAGATTATGAAGGTTATAGTAATTAAAATAATTGACTATAGTAGTAATTAAGTATAAGGTACTGTACTTTGGTACTTCACAAACATTGCCTGAGTTTTTCTAACAATCCTTCAAAGTGGTAGTACTTTACAGATTAAGAAATAGATTCAGAATATGGTCCCAGGATACACAACTAATAAGGAAACTTTTAAGAAATTCAGTTCAATGAGGCTTGAGGAGTAACATCCAAATATGTCTAAGCTTCTACCAAAAACATTTGTGAGTGACTTTGTGTGGTGACAGGCACTTCCAAGAAAAGACAGCCATTATCTTACTCACAGTGTTGTGTATTGACTGTAATTTGCATGACTCTAGCAGACCCCCAATCTTAAAAATATCAACTGCCAAGATATATGTTGTCTTTTGAGAATAAATATTGTCATGGTCCTGTATAACTAGAATGTGGCCCTATCGATTTGGTTTTATTCCATAAGGAAAATGAAATTAATCAGCAG
>NW_006967829.1:6150-9660 GCF_000164805.1 Carlito syrichta
TGGTGACAGGACAGGTTGTACTGTGAGAGTGTCTGTGAAAGCGAGTGTCCATACAAGGCCTAACATCTAGGTTCTACAAGGAACTCAAACGTGCTGAAAAGAAAAAAACAAACAACCCCATTACAAAGTGGGCAAAAGATATGAACAGACAATTCTCAAAAGAAGACATACAAGTGACCAACAGATACATGAAGAAATGTTCAACCTCACTAGTCACCTCACTGCAATTAAAACTACACTGAGATACCACCTAACTTCAGTCAGAATGGCCATCATCAATAACTCAGAAAAACAACAGATATGGAGAGTATGTGGTGAAAAGGGAACACTTCTACAATGTTGGTGAGAGTGTAAACTAGTATATCCTCTGTGGAAATCCGTGTGGTGATTCCTAAAATTTCTAAAAATTGACCTTCCTTATGACCCCGCAATCCCCCCACTGGGAATATACCCAGAAGAACTCAAATCACTCTATAAAAATACTTGCACACACATGTTTATCACAGCATTGTTCACAATAGCAAGAACATGGAACCAACCATGCTGCCCAGCAAAAGTGGACTGGATAAAAAAATGTGGTACATATACACAATGGACTATTACATAGCCATAAAGGAAAACAAAAGCATGAACTTCACAGCAACTTGGATGGAATTAGAGTCTAATACTGAGTGATCTTTCTCAGAAACAAAGAACTGAGTATCATATGTTCCCACTCATAAGTGGACGTTGAACAACTACCATAATACTACAAGAAAAGGTTTGACAGTAGCAGGAAACTGCAGGGGGAGGGGAGGTGAGATTGATGGTAGTGGAAATCTTCCTGGGGAAGTGGGGGGAGCATACCTCATCAACAAGGGTACCTACACAATGAATATTTGTATACCTAACCCTGAATTACACCCCACAATTTTAAAATAAAAAACTTTAAAAGTTAAAAAAATGGATAGTGGTGCAAAGCTAGGGCAAAAAAATGTTCTCACCCTCATTAATCATTCAGAAAATACAAATTAAAACCACAATGAGATATTCTTGCACACCTATAAGGATGACTGAAATTAAAAGATCCCAAAAGCTGACAGGAACTAGAATTAACCCAATATCCATCAATAGATGAGTGATTAACACATTGTGGTATATCCTTACAATGTACTACTACTCAGCAATAAAAAGCAGAGAACTATTGATACACATGTATGCTGAAAACAGAAACTATACTTACTTTATAAGCACTGTAACTGTTCCAACAAATGTTCAGGTAACATTTTAGAATATAATAATAAAATATTATATGTACTAAGAAAAATAGAGAATTCTTTGCTTAATCTAGAAGTGAAGAAAGCCTTTTTAGTTATGATGCAAAATCTAGAAATCATGAAAGAAAATACTGATAAGCTTGACTATATAAGCTTCTTTTAAAACCCAGTCTGTGGCAAAAACAAACAAACACTTTAAGTAAAATAGAAATGAGTGGGAAGATTTGCAGCTTGTATCACAGACAATGGAAGTATTTTTATTATATAATGTTAATATATTAAGCGTGCCTACAAATCAATAAGAAAAAGACAAATAACCCCCAAAATAATAAACAGTTCATAGTAAAGAAAAAGAGGTAACTCTTAAACATTCTTGACATGTTCAGCATCATTCTTGACATGTTCAGCATCATTCTTGACATGTTCAGAAACGCTCATTAAAAGCATAATGAAGCCAGGTGCAGTGACTGATGCCTGTCATCCTAGCACTTTGGGAGGTGGAGGTGAGAGGGTTGCCTGAGCTCATGGGTTCGAGTCCAGCCTGGGCAACTTGGTGAGACCTCATCTCTACAACAAATCAAAAAATTAGCTGGGCATGGTGTTGCACACCTGTGGTTCCAGCTGTTTGGGAGGCTGAGGTGGAAGGATCGCCTGAGGCCAGCAGGCCAAGGCTGTGGTGGCCATGAATGTGCCACTGCATTCCAGCCTGGGCAACAGAGGGAGACTGTACCTCAAAATAAATAAATTTTAAAAAGCACAATGAGATGGTTTTTTACATACCAGAAGGTAAATGTACTTACCTTCTTACACTTAATAACTCCTTATGTTGATGAGAGCAAGGGAAACACGCTTTCACATATTGACTTTTTTGGTGAGAATGTAAATTGCTATAACTTCTTTGAAAAGTAGTTGACAATAACTTGCACACACATCATATCTCATTTGATCCAGCAATTTTATTTCTAGGAATTTATTCTATAGATATATTTCCCTATATGCAAAATGGATACCTGTATATTTATTGCAGCATCGCTTGTAAAATTTTACATGCTCATCAAAAGTAAATGTATTAAATAGGTTACATCTACTCATTAAAAAGAATAATGAGACAGCTCTATAGCTATATGATATAAACATTCTATAAGTTATTATGTTAGGTGAAAGAAGCAAGGCACAGAACACTGCACAGCATGCCGTCATTTCTTATACTATGCTAGTGTAGGCATGGAATTTTCTCTGGAAGGACACACAAGAAATGAATAATCATGGTGCTCTCTGTGATAGAAGGTTGGAATTGGAAGGAGCATACTATTCACTGGTAACGTTTGGTACTTTGTGTACATATTACCTCATTTTAAATATTTCTGTACTTATAAATCATCGAGAACTTGGAGGGCCCTATAAAATTAAGTATTAAATTTTCTGCTTGAGATTATGAAGGTTATAGTAATTAAAATAATTGACTATAGTAGTAATTAAGTATAAGGTACTGTACTTTGGTACTTCACAAACATTGCCTGAGTTTTTCTAACAATCCTTCAAAGTGGTAGTACTTTACAGATTAAGAAATAGATTCAGAATATGGTCCCAGGATACACAACTAATAAGGAAACTTTTAAGAAATTCAGTTCAATGAGGCTTGAGGAGTAACATCCAAATATGTCTAAGCTTCTACCAAAAACGTTTGTGAGTGACTTTGTGTGGTGACAGGCACTTCCAAGAAAAGACAGCCATTATCTTACTCACAGTGTTGTGTATTGACTGTAATTTGCATGACTCTAGCAGACTCCCAATCTTAAAAATATCAACTGCCAAGATATATGTTGTCTTTTGAGAATAAATATTGTCATGGTCCTGTATAACTAGAATGTGGCCCTATCGATTTGGTTTTATTCCATAAGGAAAATGAAATTAATCAGCAGATGCACAAGTTTTAAATTTAGGACAAGTCTTTTTAAAAAAGAAAAATCCAAGTAAAATTAGGGGAAAAGATGGAATCTTCTTCTTTTTTTTCTTCATCTTTTAAATGAGGATTTTTGTTTCTATCACTATAAATAATCAATAGGGTTGTGTATTTTGTTTTATTTGCAGCAAGGGTAAATTTCAGTGTTTTCATTCCTCGGTACTCAAAGGATCACCTTGACAGCTGATAAACTGGCTTACATATTAATATTAAAACATCACATGGTGAGCCTTTCAGTATCTGGTATAAAATCATTTATGTCAGATCCGATTTGTAGTAACTGGAAGTTTG
>NW_006967830.1:0-693 GCF_000164805.1 Carlito syrichta
CCCAGCAGAGGTTCAGTCACTGAGGCAACAAAAACAGAGAAGGTCAGTCACTGGGATATAAATCACAGATGCAGGGCAGTCACTGGGACACCCCTTACAGGGAAGGGCTAGTCAATGGGACACCAAATCTAGAGGAGTACTCACTGTGGCACACAAAGAAGAGGGGGGCAATTTAGTGGGGGCACTCATATTGTAGGAGGGAATTTCTTTCTTTTTTTTTTTTTTAATTAATCAGTATTTTTTATTATGGTTTTGTGGGGTACAGTTAAGGGTTAGGTGTACAATGACGTTTCATTCAGGCACCCTGTAGATAAGAAGTGTTTTCCCATCCCCCAACAGATATTTGCTACTGTTAATCCCATCCCCCTCCCCCCCATAGTTTCCCAGTACCATCAGTCATTTTCTCATAGTATTGCATTGGATGTTCAAGGACCATTATATGAGTGAGAACATGTGATATTCGGATTTTTGTTTTTGTGAGAGGTCACTCAGTATTATAGACTCTAGTTCCATCCAAGTTGCAGCGAAATTCATGATTTTGTTCTTTTTTATGGCTGCATAGTATTCGATTGTGTATATGTACCACATTTCTTTAATCCAGTCCTCTTTTGATGGGCAGCATGGTTGTTTCCAGGTTCTTGCTATTGTGAACAACGCTGCGATAAACATACGTGTGCAGTATCTTTTTTTATA
>NW_006967831.1:0-11499 GCF_000164805.1 Carlito syrichta
GATAATTTAATACATTAATATAATTTGTAAAGGTCTAATCAGTGTACTTGGAATATCTGTCACCTTAAATATTTGTCTTCTTTATACTAGAAATATTTGAATCTTTCTCTTCTAGCTATTTTGAAAGGTACAATAGATTATTGTAAACTGTAGTCACCCCACTGAACTGTTGAACACTAGGTCAATTAAGATGTTTTTGAGATTTTCCTTCTGATTGTGTAGCTGAAATATCTTAAGGGGCACCTGTGGAGTTCAGGTTAACAAGTGCCAGAACTTCCATTAAGTGGTTGGTTTCTTTCTGAAGGAGCTACTTGTTGCCAGGACAAAGCAATATAATTAATTTTCAACAGTAAGTGATTCCCTCTTCCTGTCCCCTTCTTTTTCCCTTTCCATCTTCTGTTCTACTTTGTTCTTTCCTTCTTCCCACCTTCCTTCCTTTACTCTTCTTTTTTCCCTTTGACTCTTCCCTCCCTTTACCTGTCAAAATAGCAGATCAGCAACAGAAGAGAATGAAATAAAAACCGACCCCAGTTTAATTCATGAAAGCACAGATTATTACCTAAATGAAACTTCAGATGTTATCTATTCCAGTCCATTTATTTTATTGTTGAGTAAACTAAGGAACATTGGCAAGATGTGAGAATTTAGGAAGCATTGACCATGGGGTGATGTAGGGACTAATTGACTCCAGGGTGTGGGGCATGTCAGCCAGGTCCAAGTGCCTTGTCATGGTGTGGAGATCACAAAGAGAAGGGCGCATGGAGGAGACCAAGTGGGCAGTTACGTAGGTTGGTTGTTTAGGAGACCTTTCTCTGAGGCTGTGATCTAGAGAGGAGGAGTTGTTTCCATGAAGATAAGGGGGAAGACCCTCCTCCGTGAGGGAGCAGCATTTTCTTTAGTGCAGGGCAAAAGAGAACATGGTGTGTTTCAGAAACATTCAGGAGGCCCAGGCCAGCAACACTGAACCAATGAGAGAGGAGGCGGGAGGTGAGGAGGTAGGGGAGGGGGGCAGGGAGGCTGGGAGATGGGCAGGAGCCAGGAGCCAGTGTTTTGTTGTCAGTGTGACAGGAAGCTGTGCTCAGTTTTGACCAGGTCAGATTTATGTTTTAAGATTGCTCTAACCTCTTTATGAATCTCCAGGACCAGAGTGGGAGAGTGAAACTGGGGAAAAGAATTCAGAGGCCCCTGCCCCATCCAGGAAGTTTTCAGTGGTGGTTTTTGTCAGAGGAAGAGCAGTGGAGATGCAGGAATGGGTGGCTCCTGAGATAGGCCTCATAGGTTAGCCATGAATGCGCACACACGTGTGTGTGTGTATGTGTTTGTGTGTGTGTGTGTGTGTGTGTGTGTGTGTGTGTGTGTTGGGGGTAAGAGGTAGAAGACTCAAGAAGAACACAAATGCCATATTTTGGAGGAGCAGATGTTTACATGGTTTCTATAATTTAGGGGGATAAATACATTCTATAAAGCATATTTCTTTAAATTACTTAAAACTGTAGAAGGAGAGGAACTAGCTCTGACTGAAAGATGAAATGACAAGACAGAGCTGGGGCATCCATGATCGAATCAGTTATGTGGCTCTCTGTGTTGGCTGGCTTCTCTCCTCTCTGTCTCCTGCATCGGTGTTTGTGCCCATCCCTCCTGCAATAATCTTGACACCTACCTGGTGCCACAGCTTTAACTCTGGCCTTAGCAAGCACCTGTTTCAATCTTGCAGTTCACTTCTTGGATCATGTGTCGCCCTTGCCTCCACCAGAACAAATTCCAAACCTCACTAATCACCTTCTCCCCTGAATAGAAAATCCAAACTAAGGAGCCTACATATCCACACACTTGCACACACATGTACCCCATGGCCCTCTTTCCTTCCTTCCTGTTGATGTTAATGCCACCACTGCTTCCCAGGCCACCCAGGATCCCCAACTCTGCTGCCTTGTGGATGCCCCTCTCTCCTGTCACTCCTGTCCTGTCACTGCAGCCACCCTTACTTATGCCATCCTTACCCTGACCAAGATGGTACAGGACCTTCCTAACTAGCTAACCTATTTTTACTTTTTCTTTCTCCAGTCCTTTTCCTGTTATGTGGCGATCTGACAGTATGCTCTCGTCACTGTGTGCTCATGTCCTTGCCTGTCCAAAGCCCCTGCTGCAGAGTGGAGCTCACTTGTTACTGTCCTTCGAGTCACCAGAATGGGCCCCCATCTTTCTTCCTTCATCTTTTTGTTTTGGCAAGCACCACTGACAGCTTCTGCTCCTGTCATCTCACACCACATTCACATTCTATCTCCCTCCTGTGGAAGGCCACCTTCTTTTCTGTGCATTTCTCAAAGATCCACCATTCAAAGATTAGTTTACATTCCCTTATTTCTGACTATGAATAATTTCTTTTGATGTTCCTCCTGTACTCATTGTGTGTCGTCTTCAATTCGCACTTAATGTGGAAAATACAGTATTGCGAGGGGCCTCTTGCACTCTAACTGGAATGAGAATTCGTTGAGATCAAAGCTCCTCTCTTATGCTGTTTTTTCTTTGTACTTCTAATGATTCTAGTTCAGTATTTTACACATCAGAAGAACTCTATTTTTCTTTTTTGGTTCAGTTTCCCGGTATAGAATAATCTCACGTACCATTAGTGTAAAATTTTTATTTGCAGCATTTAGTGTAAAGGGTGTACTTGTATACTCTATGATTGTTCTCTTAGAGTGAAGCAATAATTCACTCACGTGTCTCCTCTGTCATCCTGCCATTGGCCTTGTGGGTGTCTATGCACTGTTGGCATGGGTGATACACTATTAGTATATAGGTGTTGGTACTAAGTACCTACTTTAAGGTTAGGTTGGGGAAAGGACAAGAATGCAAGGGCCATCTGATGAGTGTCATATTGCAAAGCCGAGTATCTTTGGGGAAGGAGAAGAAGCACAGATTCATGATACTGACTTTCAGATTTGCCTGGGGCCTGCTACGTTTAGGAGAAAGAAAGCCGGCTTTAAAATCCTCACATCTGGATTCAAGAGCTGGATTATTTATAAAAACAATTTTCCTCTTATATTAAAAATTATTCCCTAGCCGGGCTTGGTGGCTCAGCCTGTAATCCCGTGCCTTTGGGAGGCTGAGGTGAGTGGATTGCCTGAGCCCGCGGGTTCAAGACCCGCATGGGCAGCAAGACCTTATCTCTACAATAAATCAAAAAATCAGCTGGGCATGGTAGCACATGCCTGTAATTCCGGCTAACTGGAAGGCTGAGGTGGAAGGATCACCGGAGCCCAGCAGGTTAAGGCTGCGGTGACGGGGAGTGGCTACTGCACTCCAGTCTGGGTGACAGAGTGAAACTCCAACTCAAAAAACAAAAAAATTCCCCAGCAGGCTTTTCGGTATTTTGGAGCTTTCAGCAAACACCGAGTAATGTATAACTGACAAACACTGAGTGCTAGAATTCTGAGACTTGCTCCCTTAGCCTGCAGGCTAAGAGCCAACCCTGTGAGCACACCAGCCTCCACTGTGCAGTAAAGCACACCTTTCACCACTTCCCTTTGGGGGCTTGCTCTGCCCACAGGGAAGGCTCACTCTTTCCTTATCTCAAGTTAAATTTCCTGCACTTGTTCATTCTTTCCTTCTCCTGACTCTCTATAGCCCATTTATCTTTCCAAGTCTAGCTCACACTTCACTTCTTCCTGAGGCCATCTGTGGCTGTACCACAAGCCATATGGATCATCCACTAACTAAGTTTATCAAATGTTTATTGAGCCAATTAAGTGCTATTCACTGTGTTAGAGATTCAAGAAAAAGAAACAAAAACAGACCACTTCCTTTACACAGCCAACAGCCTAGTCAGCAGGGAGACAGAGTAAACAGCAGCTATGCATTAGACTAGGAAGAGGTACGTCTTTCCTTGGCATGATACAAGCTGGCTCTTCCAATGGCCAGCATCATGTTTAACAGGGAAATGCCAGAGATGTTTCCATCAGTACCAGGAATATGACAAGGAACCAGAAATGAACACATGGATCACTCAGATGGGACCAGGGACTCTATCTGACCAAGTACCTAAGAGGTGGGCAGCTGGAAGGATTCCTCCAGCAGCAGTATCGATTTGCAAATTCCAATACAGAAAAGCCCTAGAAACTTTTGAGCCAAAGACTCATAACCCAGGATAAAAATGCACAAAGGCTATCAAAAGACAGGTCATTAAAAAGGAAAAACAAATTGAACTCAAACATAAGAAAAAATTACTTTTAGATAGATAATAGATTCAATATTACTCTAAAATAAGAGCAACCTAAAGTTGCTCTGAGATATTGTCTTTTTATCTTTCACATTGGCAAAAAAAATCAAGAAGTTTAATAACACACTTTGTTGTGGCTGTGGGGTTTTAAAACAGGCCTGCTTATCCATGGCTGATGTGATTACAAATGGGTACTACCCAACAGAGGCTAGTGTGGCCATGTCTATGAAAGAAACAAGATGTCTCTATGACACTTCACTCAGAAATTTCACTCTGAGGAATGTATCCTACAAGTACACTTGAATGCATGAAATATGATGTATGGAGAGGGAAGTTTCTATGGCAATTTTGTAAAAGCAAAATATTTGGAACAGCATATATATTCATCACTGAGGAATAAGTTATGTATATTATGATGTTCTATACAGTGGAATGCCATGTAGTTATAAAAGGAGTCAAGTAGCTCTTCGTGAAGGACACAGAAAGATCTCCAGGGTACAGTGTTATAAAGAAAAGGCTGTTGTGGGCAGTGTGTATATTACGTTGGGAAATAAGAGTTCAAATCTGTGCTTGTTTTCATATTATATTAGAAGTTAACACAATCATATGCAACAAAGAAATTCTGAAATGTGAGGGCTTTACACACGGAGTATTCTTTCTCAGTCAGTAATAGTGCAGGCCAGGTGTTTCACATCGGTGTGAGGCTTTCCTCCAGGCATGAAGCTCTTTCCATCTTGTGGCAATGATGTCCCTTATGACTTGGAGTTCTCTGCATCTAGCTGGGAGAAGAGACATTGCTTTTGTCACACCAAATTCTTCACCATCCTGGCCCAGAAGTGCCATGCATTACTTCCCTGAAAATATGCACTAATAACAGCTGTTACCTTAGAAGTGATGGTGGTTGTAGGTGACTTCAGATGAGGGGCAGGAGAGAGAGGAAAAGCTTTAGAAATACACTTAGAAATCTTTGAACTGTATTGTTCATTCATAAAATGAAAATAATTAGTTGTAATAGGCCAGGTATGGTGGCTTAGGCCTGTATTCCCAGTACTTTGGGAGGCTGAGACAGGAGGATCACTTGAGCCCAGGAGTTAAAGACCAGCCTGGGCAGCATAGCAAGACCTCATCTCTACAAAAAATCCAAAAATTATTCTGGCCTAATGATGCATGCCTGTAGTCCCAGCTACTCTGGAGGCGGAGGTGGGAGGATCACCTGAGCCTATGAGTTGAAGGCTGCAGTGAGCTATGATCATGCCACTGCACTCTAGTCTAGGTGACAGTATGAGAACTTGACTCAAAAAATGTTGCAATAAAGTGGGATTATGCCTTGAAAATGGTAAGAACCTTGTTCTACCTCGTCTAGGAGGGGATACTCAGAGTTGACTGCTTTCTGTAATGCTTTGCTGAAGTTTTGAAGGTAAAGTGGGTGCAACCAGATCAAGTCTGGAGGGAATGGGTGTTGTAAGTGGGCGGTGGAGAATTGCCAAGGGTTGTTGAGTAGAGGGTGGATACTGAGAGAAGAGGAGTCTGTGAAGCTACGGAGGCAAGGTATAAGGTCAATACAGTGGAACTACAGGCTCTGGAACCTGGCTGTGTAGGACAGGGTGGGTGCAGAGTCTCCAGATTCCTTTGGATAGGTGTGCAAATTGAGTATGATATGCATTGGAGTAACAGGAAGAGGGCTGGGTCTTCTCCAACATTCCATGCAACATCCAAAGAAAGTTTAAAAGCAGGGAATGGCATGGCCTAGCTCAATATGTAAAGTTCTTACAGTTTTTAACAAGTGCATTTGTGCAGTCATTCCCATTCCATGATAGCTTACTCCTCTGATTCTTACACTTTTTGCTATCTGAAATGCTACTATTGTAATAACTTAACATGTGCCTTCTGTGTATGTGTGTATGATCAGTATTTCATCTTGACCATTATTTAACTCATCAACAGAGGTTTAGCTAGAATCTAGGTGCAATGGTGCCCCTCACTTGCTGTGGTATATGGTAAGTCATTCAGCAAACCCTGAGGTGTCTACCTCGTGTCAGGCCCTGAACTTTCAAATGCAAAGACACCATCTCTGTACTTGATGAGTTCACAATGTGAGGACTTAATATCAGAGCTTCAATTGCCTCATCTATAAAATGAGGTTAATAATCATCTGCTTACTTCACAGGCTAATTGTGAGGTTCATACAGGATATTAGATGAATAGTTGCTTTCTAAACTATAATATCTATAATATACTATCCACGTATGTGGGAGGCCATGCAACATACTAGTTAAGAGTTCCAGATACCAAACCCAGACTACCTGGGCTTGGATTTGAATTCCTCTACTTATTAGCTGCATCCTTGGGAGGTATGTCAGCTTCTCTCTATTTTGGTTTCCCCAGCTAAGATATAAGGTATAAGGATGATAGTAGGACCTGTGTCATAGGGTTGTTGTGTTTATATGCAGCACACTTAGAATAGTGGCTGTCCCACATTTACCACTTATACACTTCTTATTCCACTTAGATTTTGAGGCAGTTTGTAAAATACGTTTATTGTGCCTAGATTTACAAATAAATAATGGAAAAGAGAAAATAAATATAAATTATATTAATAGGTAAAGTCATTCATTGAATCAATATTTGTTTATTTATTTACTTATTTATTTTTGAGTTGGAGTCTCACTCTGTCACCCTGGCTGGAGTGCAGTGGCATGCTCACAGCCACCCCAGCATTGACCTGCTGGGCTCAGGCAATCTTTCCCTCTCAGAACCTCCAAGCAGCTGGAACTACAGACACAGGTCACCACATCTGGCTAACTTTTTGATTTATTGTAGAGATGATGTCTCACCAAATTTCCCAGGTGAACCAATATTTATTAAATACCAATACTGTCACAGATGTTGTTCCTTGCTTACATTGAGCTTCTGTTCTGGTTGGGAGAAGTAGACAATAATCAAATAATAAATTAGCAAACAGGAAATGCATCTGGCAATGATAACTGCTATGCAATGACTCAAAACAGACACAAAACTCAATGTGATGTATTATGATTTGGTAAACACTTTGGATTGATGGGTCAAGGACACTCTAAAGAGGTGGCATCTAAATGGTTTAGATGGTGGCATCTAAAATGGATATAAGTAGGCTAGTCTTTCAATGATAGGATCATGGTGAGGAGGAAAGAATTTTAGACTGGAGTCCCTAACATGATGAAAAAGATCATCATGGCATGTCTGGGGAACTGAAAGAAGACTGGTGTGGTATGGTGGAATTAAGGGCTAAACAGGTAATGTGAAATAAGAGCAGGTTGAAGAGAGGGACAGGGTTTTGGGGCACGGTATCAGATTTTTAGATTTGTTCTAAAGTTCATGGAAAATTTAAAACAGGGAGTGTTAGATGTAATGTTTTTTAAACACCAGTTAGGTCAAAGTGGTTGATGTGCTAGATCTTCTACATCTCTGGTGATTTTTTATCTAGTTATTTATCAATTGCTGATAAAGGAGCGCTCAGGTTTTCAGCTCTGATTGTAGAATATCTATTTTTTATTGTGCCAATTTTTAAAATGTATTTTGTAGCTCTGTTATTAGGTACATACACATTTATTATTCTTATGGTTTTTCATATGAAATGTCTCTACCTCTGGTGGCATTTGTCTTGAAATTTATTTCACTGGATATTAGTATAGATAAAACCATTTCAGTCTTCTCATGCTAACTTTACTATGTTCATGATGTGTCTTTTCCCATCTTTCCACTGTCAATATGTGTTTTTATTTTTAAAGTGTGTGTCTTTGGGGCATATTTTAAAATATCTGTTATTTCCCTATCCTGGAAACTTCTGCTTTTTAGTGGAGTGATTTTTTTATTCTTTGTGGGGTTTTCTGAGTTTCTTGAATCTGTAAACTTATATATTTTACCAAATCTGGGAAAATTTGAGTCTGTTATTTCTTTCTTACTTTCTTTCTTTCTTTTTTCTTTCTTTTTTTTGAGTTGGAGTCTCACTCTGTTGCCCAGGCTAGAGTGCAGTGGCCTTACAGCCACCCCAGCATTGACCTGCAAGCCTTCCACTTCAGCCTTCCAAGTAGCCAGAACTACAGGCATGTGCTACTGTGCCCTGCGTATTATTTATTTATTTATTGTAGAGATGAAGTCTCTCCAAGTTGCCCAGGCCAGTCTTGAACCTGTAGGCTCAGGCAATCCACTCACCTCAGCCTCCCAAAGTGCTGGAATTACAGGCTGAGCTAGTGAGTGCAGTCAATTATTTCTTAAAGCATTATTTTTCTACCTCAATCTTTCTTTTTCTTTTCTTCTAAGACTATGATTATATGTATGTTAACTCTTTGGATAATATCCTATATATTCTGGATACCCTGTTTGACATTTTTCTTCCATTTTTTTTCTTCATATTTAATTTCTATGGTTTGTCTTCAAATTCATTGACTTCTCCTTTGGTATTTTTAGTCTGTTGTCATCTCCATTCATTAAATATTTTATTTCAGATTCTGTATTTTTTATGTCTGAAATTTCTATTTGCTTCTTTCAGAGATATTATTTTTCTGCTTTCTATATTTTTACTTACTGCATGAATCTTATCTGTTAACATCCATTCTTATGTTCAGTTATAATAGCTGCTTTTCATTCCTTATCTGATAATTCTAGAATCTGGATCATCTTGAATTAGTTTTCACTGATGCTCCTCCAAAGGGCATTGATTTTGTTTTTGTTTTTTGTTTTTTGATTTAAAACAGACAGTTAACTTGGCTTACTCAAGCTCTAAGCTCTGTCTTCTCTATAGTAGGTAACAACTGAATCTTATTCAGTTCTTTAAGGCTTAGCTGGGCTGCTTGGGATCTTGTAGTCTTCATGTGTCATTATGGAATCCTCCAGGAATTTTGATAGAATGTATAAATAGAAGTTTGGAACTCCCAGTCTGTGGACTTTATTTTCAGAAACTCGTCTCTTACAGCTACTGTTTGATGCTACTCTTCATTATTTGTATAATTTTGGTCACTCTTCAATGCCTATGTGTAGTTATGTTTTATACATGTACAGAATCTGTGGCTGTTATCCCAGGTGGGTTTTTTTAAGGAACCTGTTGGTTCTTATGAGAAGCCGAGTCTGTGTTTATGATATATTTTGAATGTGAAGCAAACATGATTTACTGATGAATTGGTTGTAGGGTGTGGTGGTGGCAGGGGTGTGGGCAAAATAATGAAATAAATGATGATTATTCATTTTTCGGCTTAAGCTACTGGGGGGATGGTTTTACTTATTTTTATGATAAAGACTAGGGGAAGAACCTGCCTGACTGGGATACAAAGGATGTGGAAATCAAGGGTTTTATTTAGACATGTTAAATTTGAGGTACTTTCTAGATATTCGCCTGGTTGTGTCAGATAGGTAGTTAGATATTTAGCATCTGGAGTTCAGGGGTGGAAGATAGTCCCAGAGATCCAGATTTAGTTATTGGAATATAATTGATATTTTGAACTTGGGGGACTGAATCATTAAGAAGAACACATCTAGTCAAAAAGGAATGCCCTGGCACCATGCTCAGATGTAGTTCAGGATCTCAAAGTCAAAGAGAGGAGGAAGAACTACCAAAGAAGACTGAAAAAGAGGAGCCTGTGTGACTACTTGGAGATCTGGATAGGGTAGATCACAGAAGTCAGAGACATTTCAAAGAAGGCAGGAGTGAACAACTGAATTGCATGCCACTGAGAAGTCAATGAAGTGAAGGACAAAAGAGAGCCCTGGATTGGGCAAAGCAGAGATCATGAGTGACCTTATTAGACCATCTCAGTGGAATGATGATGGCACAATTGTGGGCAAGAAAGTGGAGATATGACAACTGTGAACCAAAAGTGCTTTCTCTTAGGGCCCAGGTTCTTAAGTCTACAATTTCAGCTGTGAGCAGTGTAACCACCAAAGCAGAAAGGGACTGGCGATCAGTTTATTGTTGATGACTATGCATCCGTTCTGTGGTAGATACTATACCTTGAACTTGGATCTTTCCCTGCTCAGGTTACCTCCTATATGACAAAACTGCTAGAATCAGAGATGGAATTTGCTGCATATACTACAATAAGGTCATCCTGTTCAGAGCTAGCTGATAGTCAGCTGCATGTTCTGGAATCAGTGGTATCACTGATAATAGAAAGTGAATTCTGAATTATAGTCACAGATACATTAGACTTTGTCTAGTAAGACTTATCTTTTCATAAGGCTTGGGGCTCTTAGTAAAGACAGTATTGTGGTTCAGATCATTTGCCCAAGAAACTAGAATTGAACATTATATAGTCAAAATTTGACAGTTCTTGGAAACTTCCATAGAATGATCATTTATTTAACCAGGTACCTGTTGCTTTATACGCTTCCTGGAACATAGAGTTACATTTCATTACACTTGTTTTCAAGGATAATAGTTCCATGAAGGCTTATTTTTCCCTGAGGTTGTTTTTATGTTGAGGCAGAAACTTTTATCTTTGTTTTAGTAAACAGTCTATCTTTCTCTCCTAGCATCCTTGCATGAACCTTTGGATCTGCCTGAAACAAAACATTGCAAAAGGAATAAATTAAGCCAAAGATCTTTCATTTATTTTCTGACTATACTTTGAATTTTGGTGTCTGTCATTTGTTAATTGACAGCTGCCATATTTGCATCTAGCATGATGTTTGAACTCTTTAGACATAGTCGCCTTAGTTGACTTGGGATGGTTAAGACTTGGTCCTTTGGCTATGCCAACATTGCTGGTTTGATTCTTTAAGATAGTCTTTTTCTCTTGGATGGGGTATCAGCCAACCCCAGTCTATCTGCCTTTATGTCAGGTTTGATTGTCTGTTCCAAGAAGACTTCTTTCTAAGCTCTGGCAGGAACAGAACTGTGAATTTTAGCAATTACAATGTAATACTGATGAACTTTTAGAACAACTAAGATGTTCCCAGTAATTTCTTAGTGTGCGAACCAGCTAGACCTTACATGACTCATATGGACTTCAGTGCTTCACATACCTGCCCCTTTCTCCCTGCCGCCCCCCACCCCGTGCCCTCATCTTTAAATTCTCATAGGTTCTACTGGTTTTGATTTCAAAACTGTCAAACCCAGGCTATAAAAATGAAAACATAACTTTTATTTCTGTTCAGTTTACACTGTCTCCCCCAGGAGTAGTTAGTTTCCTCTTTTATCTTAACAGAAGAAAGAGCACCAGGTATTATGAAAATCAATATAGTAAGAGGCTAACTGTTAGAACTTTTTTCCAAAGTAAGTCATGTATAGTAATCAGTTATTACAATGA
>NW_006967832.1:0-796 GCF_000164805.1 Carlito syrichta
AAACATGAGATGAGGTCGAAGCCTTGATTCTTGTTATACCGCAGCAAGGTGCCTGAGAATTTTTCGGATTGTGGACTAGTGTATCACAGATTCATTATCTCTTTACCGAGGGGCAGTGTAATGTCCTGTATATGAGGACTACGTTTTCCCAGAATCCTGTTTGGAAACCCTGATTCTTGTTTTGCGATTAGCAAGATGTCATGTAGATATTGTGATGAAGGAACCGTGTAAAAGTGGTTTCTTAATTCTACTTACCTAGAGATCATGTAGATTCTGCATATGAGGACTGCTATTACCTATGTTCCAGCTTTTAAACCCTGATTCTTGTTTATCCCACAGCAGATGGCCTGTTGATTTTAAGGACGGAGGACTGCTATAACCCTGATTCTTTTTCTTCCTTGGCAAGGGGCTATGTATTTTCCTGTATATTTGGACTCTCATTAGATACCTCCTGCTTTGAATCTCTGATTCTATTTAAAACATTCCAATATGCTCTGTAGATTTTTAGGACTGAGGACTCGTTTAACCCAGATTCCTTATAATTTCTAGGCAAAGGTCATGTAGTAGCCTGTAAATAAGTACTCCACTTTACAGATTCATGCTCGAAAACACCATGATTCGTGTTTAGTCCATAGCACAATGAGCTCAAGCTTTTTTGGGATTGAGGACCCAAGTAACAAAGATTCCTTATTCTTACTTAGCAATACGCAGTGGACTTTTCTTTATGTGAGGACTCCACTTACCCAGATTCCTACTTCAAAAACCTGATTCATAGTTACGTCTTAGGATGACGGCG
>NW_006967832.1:2426-3116 GCF_000164805.1 Carlito syrichta
AGCATTTCATTTCCCTAGTTTATGCTTCAAAAACCCAAATTCGTGTTTAGCCCTTAGCATGAAATCCTGAAGTTTTATTGGGGTGGAGGACACGTGTAAACCAGATTCCTTATTCTGCTTTAGCAATAGGCAGTGCAGTTTCCTGTGTATGAGGGCTCCCATTATCCAGATTCCTACTCCCAAAATCCGAATGGTGTTTATCTCTTAGCAAGACGGTCTGTAGGTTTTTGGGATGGAGGCCTCCTGTAACCAAGATTCCTTATTCTACCATAGCAACAGGTCGTGTAGTATTCTGTATATGAGGACTCCCATTACTGAAATTCCTGCTTCATTCTCGGCAAGACGCCAAGATATTTCATGGTGACCTAGAATTCCAGTTGCTTGGATATCACGAGAAAGACTCCCATAAAGTTCTTGAGGAATTGGAACCCAAGATTCCTGGTCCCTTTCAAAAGACACACTAAAAATATGGTGACATAGAAGCCCAGATTTCTGATTAAACCTTATCAAGAGACTTTGTAGATTTAGGTAATTGAGAACTTCAAGAACCAGAATCCCTTTCCGTTCTCAGCAACATGCCCTGAATTTCCCTCTCCATGGGGATTCCAAAATTCTGTGTACAAAATTCAGATGCCTAGATGTTCCTAGGGACTTGGAATCCATGGATCCTGGTTACATTTTAATAATTCG
>NW_006967833.1:0-3352 GCF_000164805.1 Carlito syrichta
GCTCCCAATTTAATATTTCTCATTCCACAGGAATTCCTTACAATGCATAAAGTCAAGCCATAGCTGAAAGAGCCCACCAAACTATAAAAAATCAAATAAATAAATTAATAGAGGGGAAGTTTAAGTATAGCTCTCCTCACCATATTTTAAATCATGCTTTATTTGTTATAAATCATTTAAATTTAAATTCTTTGGGCAACTCAGCTATGACTAGACACTGGAACCCAGAAGGAAATGTTAAACCTATGGTAAAATGGAAAGATCTCCTTACAGGCCAATGGAGAGGGCCTGACGTATTGCTAACCAGTGGGAGGGGATATGCTTGCATATATCCACAAATCAAATCTACTCCTATTTGGATTCATGACCGATTTATCCGACATGCCCGCATTAACCTGGTGACCAAAACGTGTGGCAAGGACACTACCGATTCAGAAAAACACTAGACATAACAACATGCCTGCTAGTCACCAGGAGGAGAAACCTTCTCATTGCTTCAGAAACACCCACTGCTTGCTTATCCACAACTTCAGCATGATTTACCCAAGGAGATAACAACTTTGAGCTGTCCCGTACAAGACAACAAACTACCAGACATAATGTCTTCAGTGCTTGCTGTTCACAACTACCAGCATGAGAACAAATGGAATATTTGGTTGAAACAGCAGGAGAAATGATAACCTCCCCCATCGTGTCACAAAAACTTCACCCCCATCTAACATATCCATCTGATCTCTTAACAATACCAAGAAAGACTGGTTACCCATCCAATGAGACACTGGGTATCCGGAATGGAAAGAATGTGTTTATGAATCTATAGTAGACTATTTATATCTAGTGAAAACTATAACAACTACTATCAGAAATAAACAGATTGTTATTTCACACCTATAAAATAACCGCCTGCTTACAATCCCCTTATGTTTTTCTTGTATGAAATAAATATCAAACTGTTACAATTGACTATCACAATAATGTTTATAAGGTGTCTTGTGTGGAATGTCTTTTAACTATTGTTTAACTGATGCCTTTTATAATGGATTTGTAATCTTAAAACAACCTCACTATTTAATAATTCCAGTACAACAGTCATCTTGCTGGTATGATATGGCTTACAAACGTTGTATAAAGTCAATTCTCTTCTGAAAAAAAGGCAAAAAAGGTTTTTGCATGCTGTAGTCTTGGGAATTACAGCCCTAATAGCTATTGATACTTTGATAACAGTTTCAGCTGTGACTTTAGCTTAGAAAGTCCACGCAGCTACCTTCACTAATCAGTTATCTAAGAATGTTTCTATAGCCTTAGCTACCCAAGAGATTATTGATCACAAGCTAGAGAGCAAAGTTAATGCTTTGGAAAAAGCGGCTCGAACTATAGGACAAAAACTTGTGACTTTAAAAATTAGGTTGGCTCTTCGATGTTACTCTGAGTTTAAATGTTTAAACTCTGACTTAAATGCCTCACTCCTTTAGAGGTAAATACATCTGTCCACACATGGGACAAAATTAAAAATCATATTCTTGAAATTTGGAATAATTCAGACTTGAGCATGGACCTTACTAAATTACATAAAAAAATTCAAGACATGACAATTGCTGAAAAGCAATCCTGGCCTACTAAATTGGCCAGTTCTATATTTAACAATTTTTCTTCATTCATTGATCAAAAATCGTCAATGTCTATATTCATTAATGTGGGAATTTGTGGAGCAGTGATTCTTTTATTACTGTGTCTACTTCCAATCATTTTCAGAGTGTTAAAAAAGAGTATATCTCAACTCAGTATGGAATTTCATGATTTCGTGCTAAAAAACAAAAAAGGGGGAGATGTTGGGAGCTGGGCACGGAGACCCACTGAGCGTTAGGGATCAGGAAAGGCCGTAGACCCCGAGACTGCTAGGATGTGTTCGAGAGCTGTTGACCCATTCCCTCCCTCCTTTTCCATTTGGCACAAACTACCAAGAAAAGCTCCAGCTGGCTCTAACAGAAAACTCTGAGACCAGAACGTACACAGCTAACCGAGGAGTCTATTGTTCCCTTTTCCCATGGCTTATGGTCTTTTACTTTATCACAATTTAAGTTTGGCTTTGAGTCACATTGAGGAGCCTTAATACAGGTCACAGGTTCTCTTGATGTGACCTTTAGAAATTTATAGATATAGGTTTTAGAAAATAGTTTATATAGATTAAGAAAAATTAAGTAATCATTTTGTTATAGAAGTGTGGTTAGTTCAGCTTGATTTAGAGGGGCCAGTGAAGATTGTATTAGGCTGTCTAGTGCTAGGAGAGAGTAACCATAACACCAATTGTTTTATAAAAACCAGTTGGAAATAGCATAAAATAATAAAAGGCACTATATCATTATGGTGGTTTAGATATAAACCATAAGCGATGTTATGCAACTATAAACAATTAAGGATGCATAAAAACAAGAGAAAACTTCATATTTTTCCTTGTAATTAGAAAATACATCTGCTTGAGAGTGGGGAGTGCCTGTGTACACCTAGACCTGTTCATATAAAAGATACATGCTACCTTTTGTATAACCATAACAACAGAAATTACCATGATGATAACTTTGTGGAGTTTGGGGATAAAAACCTTGAGATTACACATATTACACGGCTTCTGGTCACTTGAACAGGAGTCCAGTCTCTTTCTTTCTCTCCTCTTCTCTTTCTTTCCCTTTCTCTTTCCATAATAATCACCGATGCTGCCACACCTTCCAAAAGACCCCCTAAGTGTCTCTGCAGGGGCTGGCCCCCCACATCCAGTCACCAACCATCCTTGATATTGTCCTGATAAGGGCTTTCTGTACTCAGAGACTTAAAGGTAGACATTAAGCAAGAAGCCTGGTAATTATTAAAAGCAGAATTAATTTAAAAACAAATAGAGAGGGAGTTGGAATGCCCTTCATAAGAAAAACTACGATTAGTAACATGTTTGACTTATGCACGAAATAAAGCAGGCCCGCCCCTTTTCCTGTAAGGAGAGCCTTCCATATTTTCAGAGCTTTTATACTTCCTTCTGGATTTCAATGTCTAGCCATAGCTGAATATCCTGAAGAGTCCAAATTTAAATGATTAATAACAAATAAAGCGTGATTCAAGATGTGGTGAGGAGAGCTATACTTGAACAACTCTCTTGTAATTTAATTGATTATTTTGAAGTTTGGTGAGCTCTTTCAACTATGGCTTGACCTTGTGGATTGTAGGGAATTTCTGTGGAATGAGAAATAGTAAATTGGGAGCAAAATTTCTGGAGAGATTTAGATGTATATGCAGGACCGTTGTTGGTTTTCAGTTGCTTTGGCATACCTAGTTGTGAAAGCAAAAATAAATATTGTGCCACGTC
>NW_006967834.1:0-795 GCF_000164805.1 Carlito syrichta
AATTTTGCAAACTTTAGCTAAAAAAGAAAAACAAGTACTTCCTCACACCCTTTATAAGTAACAACATTGACAGTTGTGATTGATGAGGAAGTGAGAAATTGAGACAGAGTATCTCCAAAAACAGGTGTTTTCGGGAAAAAAAGGCACAGACATGTCTTTTGACTTAAGAAATATTATAGTTTAATTAGAAAGAGGGTTAAATTAAAGTAAGGATTAGAATTAAATAGATAGTAGTTATAATTAAAAGATAAATGTTTACTATAAATGTAGGTATTAGTTAAATATAAGGAATAGGAAATAATTAAGTTTTAAGGTAAACTTAAAATTATATACACTTAATGTAGGTGTAAATTTAATACATTTAAGATTACAAGCAAGATTAGTTTCATATATAAGTGTAGATTTAGACATGTTTTGTTTAGAAATATAAAATGTAAAATAGGTGATAAGAAAATAGAAAGTAATATAGATAAGGCAATTAGAATTAAGAAAGTTAAATTTTTAAATTAATAGTATTAATTCATAGTGGGTAAGATAAGGGTGGTTATATAAAAGAAAAAACAAGTCAATATATAGCTGCTAAAAGTATATATAAGGGTAGAATTAAGAAATAGATTAGTAAAGGAAAAGAAATAGAATAACGAAAGGGAAGAGATTCAGTGACCTAGAGGTCACAGGACATGGTTTGATAAATTGGCAGCTGGTATTTTGTTACACCACCTGTCGCAGGACGAAACAAAATAAAACTTGTAAAGGTCAACTTCCCCATATATAAAAGAAAAAAACATGATGTAA
>NW_006967835.1:0-694 GCF_000164805.1 Carlito syrichta
CAGTGGTTCATCCAAACACAATCCTAGATGTGTCTGCCTCTCCCGGCTCCTCCACCCAGAGCAGAGCCCTCCTGGGATGGCAGCCCCCTCCCATCTCCCAAGCCAGCCCCCTTCCCCACCCTGCCTGGAATGCCTCTGACTCCCCTGCCTCCCTGCAGACACAGCTGGGCTCATCTCAGGGCATTCAGAGATGAAACACTGTACAGTACAAGACTCGGTGACACTGAGACTCCTCAGATTGCTGACTGCAGGCTCATAGCACAGTGCATTCTTCCACCAGGAGCAAGCGCACCCAGGCTCTCATGCAGGCCTTCTGTGGGGGTATGTCAAATCAGAGAAGCCACACAGGTCATGCCCACTGTGACCCTGCCTGACAGCCCAGGTGTGTTCCTCCCTGTCCTGAAGTACAAATCGTGCTATGAGCATCACGCAGGCCCCAGCTCTAGTGAAGCATTTGCTGTTACCTGAACGAACCCATGATTTTTGCTCTCTCTTGCCTCCCAGGATTTGCACATGCTGATCCCTCTGCCTGGAACACCCCTCCACCCCACCCCTTCACTGGCTGACTCCTGTCCTTGGGGGCAGCCGCATTCCCCAGGTCTGTATCCATGCAGGTGAGAATCCAGGTCTCCAAGGCCCTAAGTGACTGCCTTGTGTTGCTTCTCCCTCAAAGGTCCTATGGCATAGTGCAAGG
>NW_006967836.1:0-928 GCF_000164805.1 Carlito syrichta
AGTAGATAATCAGTTAAATAAATTATAGCTCATCCATTGACTGAACTACTAGACAATCTTTAGAAACATGAGTATAAACAACAACAGATGCTGGTGAAAATGTAGATAAAAAGGAACACTTCTACACTGCTGGTGGGAATGCAAAGTAGTGCAACCTCTTTGGCAGACAGTGTGGCAATTTCTGAAAGAGCTAAAAATTGACCTCCCATATTACACAGTGATTCCCTTATTGGGAGTATACCTGGAGGAACTCAAATCAAAATATATATATATCTTGAGGTGAGCTCAGGCATCCTCATGGTCACTGCAGCTTCTTAGGGAGGGTAGGACATGGGAGTTGATGCCAGGTGGGGTGTGGTACAAAACCCATGAATTATTTGGCACCTTTCTAAAATGACTTTTAGAGTGGCCACCATTTTTCAAACAAAACTTATTAGTGAGAAAAAGAGAAGAAAGAAGAGTTATAGCACAAAGACCTGCTGTGGGCAAGATTTTCAAAGAAGAAAAACCACACTTTTGTTCTGAACTCCAATCTAGATATAACTACCTAGTTAATGATATGCTAACAGATGGAGTCCAGGTTACAGTGGCTCGAAAGAGATTGATATCTCTGAACTCCTGATGGGAGGAAACAAGGGAAAAAGTCTTTTCTTAACCACATTGTCTTTTGCAGGAGACCTGGTAGATGTTCCAATTCCAATTTAGCTCCTTAGCTAAAAGGTGGTCTTATTATTTCCATGGCCTTGGTCAGTTAAGAGGTGGTTTTTGGCCTGCCACCTTTGACAGGGATCCTGGAAGATTCTTAGAGATTAACGTCCTAAACCAAGAATTTAAAGTTTGGATTGTCCTAGTCTTGCATCTGATAGAATTTTCTTTTGATTTGTCAAGGGGGTGAGGTAGACTGCCAGTTTGACCTGCAGTAAAATGT
>NW_006967837.1:0-844 GCF_000164805.1 Carlito syrichta
GGTTTCTACTATTATTCTGAGTCAGAGTCCCACTCTCTCATCCAGGCCTGAGTGCAGGAGTCCACTCTCGGTAACTGTGACCTCCACCAGCTGGGATCCAGCAATCCTCCCACTGTGTTCTCCCGGATGGCTGGATGACAGGCGTTTGCCACCATGCTCAGACATTTTTTGGCTTCTTGTAGAAATGGGGAATCACAATAGTACCCGGTCTGGTCTTGAACCTGGGGGCTTAGGCCATCCTCTCACCTCGGTCTCCCAGAGCACTGGGATGAAAGATGTGAGCCCCCATGCCAGGTCTCCTCACAACTCTTGGGCACCTCTGTGAGGCCTGATCCCTTCCAATGACCCAGGACCCCATATAGGGCAGCCGGAGTCACCCACCAACTCTCACCATGGGAAGTGCCTGGGGCAGGGGAGGTCTCTCCGCATGGGGACCTACACCTCAGCCTGCCTCACTCTAAAGTGTTGACCCGCAAGCTCCTCCCAGGGACTGCCTCGGGGAATGGGAGGGTGTGACTCTCAAAACCTCAGGGGGACAGGGATGGCTGGGCGATTCATGACTCTCTCCTTGGCACTCAGGGAGGATGAGACAGGAAGATGTCCGGAACCTGGGGCTCGAGACCAGGCTGGACACCATAGCAAGCCCCCATTTCGACCACAAGAAAAACCCAGAAAACCTTGGTTGATGACAGGCCTCGGTGGAGATTCATCTCTGATCCAGAGTTCAAGAACAGGTAGGAAGAACAAGATGCAGACCAAATGCAAAACCTATGACTGCAGCAGTTTGGGATGCCCAGGCTGAGAGGATGGCCCGAGTTGGGCACTTTGAGACCATCCTGGGCAA
>NW_006967838.1:0-3081 GCF_000164805.1 Carlito syrichta
CAAGACCCTGTCTCCACAAGAAATTTTTAATAATCAGCTGGGTGCAATAATACACACCTGTAGTTGCAGCTACTCAGGAGGCTGAGGCAGGAGGACTCCTTGAGCTCAAGAGTTCAAGACCAGATTGGGCAACGTGGCAAACCCCATCTCTACAAATTCTTTTTAAATTAGTTAGGTACAAGCCAGGTGCAGTAGCTCATGCCTGTCATCCCAGCACTTTGGGTGATGGAGGTGAGAGTATTTCCTGCACCCAGGGGTTCAAGAAGAGCCTGGGAAACTTGGCAAGACCTCATCTCTCCAAAAAAAAAAAAAGAAAAACAGTTAGCCAGGCATGGTGGTGTGCACCTGTAGTTCCAGCTACTTGGAAGGCTGATGTGGAAGGATTGCCTAAGCCCAGCAGGTCGAGGTTGTGGTGGCCGTGAGCATGCTCCTGCCCTCCAGCCTGAACAGTAAGACCTTGTCTCACAAAAACAAAACAAATAAGCAAACTCTTGCACAAGGAGGTGTGATGAGCTTCTCAGGTGACCACCACACCCACATGCCAGGAGGGTGGCATGCCCATCCACAGGGACCTCACCCTGGCACCACATTACCCACATTCTACCCAAGTCCTTTATAACCAATGAGCAGCTGTGTGGTATTTCCCTGAATTCTGGGAGTCAGTCTCACAGAATTCTGGGATCAAGGAGGAAGCCAGGGAGCCTCTGATTTACAGCTGGTAGGTCACAGGGACAGGAGACCCGGGCCGCATGACCACCATCTGGAGTAGGCCACCTTGTGGACTGAGTTCTTCACCATGGGATGTGATATGTCTTCCAGGGAGGCAGGATCAGCAAGAAACTTAAGGGACAGCTGACTGGTTTCTGGTGTCAGAGGCATCCTGGGTGAGGGCAGGGAGACACAGTGTCAGTTTCCCTCCCTGAAAAACAGGCAGAAGGGGAGGAAGCAGGCACACCGGGCTGTGGACTGCAGCCATTTATGTGACATGCCTAGAACAGGCAAATCCACAAGGAGACGGGGTCCTGGTCAACAGGGGCTGGGGGAGGGGAGGGATGTCCGATGGCGCGATGAAGGCCAGAAGTCTCAGGATTAGCCCGGGGTGGGACAGCGGGAATGTACTGGATACCCCTGAAGTGTGCACTTTATTTATATATTCATTTATTTTGAGTGGGAGTCTCTGCCGCCCAGCTGGAGTACAGTGGCATGATCACAGCTACTGCAGATTCCTGGGTTCAGGCGATCCTCCTGCCTCAGCCTTCTGAGTAGCTAGAACTACAAGTGCTCACCACCATGCCTGGCTAACTTTTTTTTTAATTGTAGAGATGAGGTCCCACCAAGTTGCCCAGGCTGGTCTCAAACCCTTGGGTTCAGGCAGTCCTCTCACCTCAGCCACCCAAAGTGCTGGGATGGCAGGCTGAGCCACTATGCCCAGTATGTACTTTTTTTTTGAGTCAGAGTCTCCCTCTGTCACCCAGGCTGGAGCACAGGGGCATGCTCACAGACACTGCAGCCTCAATCTGCTGGGTTCTGGCGATTCTTCTGCCTCAGCCAGAACTACAGGCACACGCTACCACTCAGCTTATTTTTTGATTTATTGTAGAGACGAGGTCTCGCCAAGTTGCCTGGGACGGTCTCGAAGCCCTGAGCTCAGGCAATCCCCTTGCTTCAGCCTCTCAAAGTGCTGGGATGGCAGGCCTGAGCCACCGCACCCAGCCTCATTGTGCACTTTAAGATGGTTAATTTCAAGTTCTGTTAACTTTACCTCCATGAAGAAAGAGAATGAACCCCTCCTTATACACAGCTCACAAAGGGTCAGAATCAAATTCATGAAGTGAGGGGGGGACAAACAGGGCAAACGGTCAACACTGTCAGGCCTGTACAGGGCAGGAGAGGCATCTGGTCCTCAGCCTCTATCTAAAGCCACCTCCTGGGGCCCATGGGACACCACCAGTGGGGAACGGCAACCGAGTGGACTGGCACATGCTTCCTTCATGCGCCTGTGCCTTGTCTCCCATCAGGCCATCTACAACACTGCTTAAGTATGTGCCAAAGACATGACTTTATGGGATCTGCTCATTCTCCTCATGAGAAAACTGAGGCCAGGCCTGCAGGAGCTGGTGGTACAGACAGGACCAAGAGAAGGCCCAACCTCCACTTCCATTCTCCCTTCTAAGCCTCCCCTGCTCCTCCATGGCAGAACAGTGGCGGCCAGTGCTGTGGACCCATCTCACTCATGGCCAGACTCCTTACCACCCACAAAACATCCCCCTTCTCTTCCCTGGCCCCACCCAGGTCACCAATCAGAGAGGTCACCAGGGCGAACTGAAATCAGCTTAGCAACAGTGACCATGCAAAACTGTTCAGAAACAGAATTAAGACAAATGATGCCAATGCTAGGTCCCGTAATAGCATCAAACTCCAAAGTGTCATCCCCCCATCCCGCGTGATCTTTCTGGACCCAGAGAGTGACACACAAGGCAGCAGCTAGGAGGGGATGGGACACAGGCCAGACCCGCCAGAAGCCGGACAGGTTTTCACGGTCATGGCTCCTCCCTGGACCTGCCAGTGTGGATAGTCTTCTCCCACAACACCCCTGGCATGATCACACCATCCCCTTCAGCCCCGTCACCAAGAGCAAATGGACAATGGCCACTGTGACACAAACAGATGATACAGCAATATGCAGGTGACCCTCTTGTGTTTGGAGGCCAGCTCCGTGTGGAGACCCCATGTCTGGCCCCCATGGCCAACTCACAGAATCATTATCTAAACAGATCAGGAAGGGCACATTGCTGTCCACGGGCCAAGCCTATCTTTGCAATAAAGTTTTATTAGGACACAACCAAGCCCACTTACTTTGGTCACTTTTTGGCTACAGGGGAAGGGGAGACACAGACCCCATGGCTGGCAAACACAAATTACTCTCTGGCCTGAAGCATGACGTTTTTCCCTGTTTTGTTATTTTGCCCAAAGCTTTGGGGTGGTTTGTGACACAGCAAAGATTAATCAATACACAAACCTGACTGGGCTTGGTGGCTCAGCCTGTCTTCTCAGCTCTTTGGAAGGCTGAGGCGAGTGGAT
>NW_006967839.1:0-650 GCF_000164805.1 Carlito syrichta
AGGTTATTGTTTACCTTTAGACTAACCTTCAAAAAGGGGTGGGAGAGAAAACAGATTTAGTTGGCCCCATGCTGTCTTTCTTGGTTCTTATTGTTTAAGAAAATGTGTCTTCTCTATCAAAAACAAAGATTATTTTGCCTTTTGAAATCTTTAAATTATCTTTTTGGCTACATTGAATGACGATTTTACAGTGGTCTGTGATCCTATTACATCATATTGAATGTCTCAAAGCCTTTGAAAATTTTTCCAATACAAAAATTTCAGGTTCTAAATTCAGTCTTTCTGATCTTTTAGAACATTTTTAGATATTTGCTTTCCTGAAGTCCAAGAGAGACAAAGCTTATTTGGATGTTGAAATAATATAGGAGGCATTGTCAAATATGAAAGAATGTTTAACTTTCATTGGGTTGCACTTATGTGTTATTGATAAATGTTCCAAAATTATATAACTAACATTTCTATGATTCTAGTATATTTTAACAGTAATGATAATTACATTAAGTTGTTATATGCGGGGGGGGAAACAATTTCCTTGTCCATTGCATCTTTGACAAAATGTAACACTTTTGTCATCCATAGTTATTGTTTTGCTTTGATCTTTTCACAAGAGTTTGTAATCATCTATACGACTCACAGGTGCTATTCAGTGA
>NW_006967840.1:0-3143 GCF_000164805.1 Carlito syrichta
CACTATCATAAGAAATAAGTCAAGTAGTACCATAAGACCCTATTAAATTAAATAGTATCATAATACACTAATAAGACAAGTAGTATCAGACAACACTAATAAGGCAAGTTGTAACATAAGACACTAATAAGTCATTTAGTACCATAAGACATGAATAGAGAAAGTAATATCATAAGCAACTAATAAGGAAAGAAGTATCATAAGACACTAATATATCAAGTAGTAACATAAGACACGATTAAGACAAGTAGTATTATAAGACACTAATAAGGAAAGTATTATCATAAGACACTAATAAAGCAAGTAGTATCAGACGACACTAAAAAGGCAAGTAGTATCATGAGACACTAAAAAAGTAACTAGTATCATAAGACAGTAATAATGCAAGTACTATCAGACGACATTAATAAGGCAAGTATTCTCAGACGAAACATAAGGAAAGTAGTATCATAAGACACTAATTAGGCAAGTGCTATCAGACAACACTAATAAGGCAAGTAGTATCATAAGACACGAATAAGGCAAGCAGCACCATAAGACCCTATTAAAGTATAGTATCATAAGACACTAATAAGACAAGTAGTATCAGACAGCACTAATAAGGCAAGTAATATCATAAGACACTAATAAGTCAAGAAGTACAATAAGACACTAATAAGGAAACTAGTATCATAAGCAACTAATAATGAAAGTAGCATCAAAGACACTAATAATTCAAGTAGTAACATAAGACACTATTAAGGCAAGTAGTATCATAAGACACAAATAAGGAATTAGTATCATAAGAAAATAATAATGCAGGAAGTATTAGACTACATTAATAAGGAATAAAATATCAGACGTCACTAATAAGGCAAGTAGTATTAGACAGTAAGGAGAAAAGCAGCATCAGACGACACTCATAAGGCAAGTAGTATCAGACGACAGTAACAAGTCAATTAGTATCAGACGACACTAATAAGGCAAGTAGTATCAGACGACACAAGTAAGAAAAGTAGTATCAGATGACACTAGGAAGGCAAGTAGTATCAGACGACACTAATAAGGCAAGTAATTTCAGACGAAAATAATAGGGCAAGGAGTATCTCACGACACTAATACAGCAAATAGTATCAGATGTCACTTTTAAGGAAAGTTGTATCAGACGACACTAATAAGGCATGTAGTACCTAACATCACTACTAAGCAACTAGTATCAGACGACATTAATAAGGCAAGAAGTATCAGACAACTCTAATAAGGCAAGTAGTATCAGATGACACGAACAAGGCAAGTAGTATTAGATGACAATATTAAGGCAGTAGTATTAGACGACACTAATAAGGCAAGTAATATCACATGACACTAATAAGGCAATTAGTATCATAAGAACCTAATAAGGCATGTAGTATCATAAGACACTAATAAGGAAAGTAGAATCAGACGACACTAATAAAGCAATTAGTATCATAAGACACTAATAAATCAAGTAGTACTATAAGACACTTTTGAGGCAAGTAGTATCAGAAGACAATTATAAGTCAAGTAGTAATATAAGAGAATAATAAAGCAAGTAGTAGGAGACGACACTAATAAGGAAAGTAGTATCAGGCGACACTAATAAGGCAAGAAGTATCATAAGACACTAATAAGGCAGGTAGTATCAAATATAATAAGGCAAGTAGTAGGACGACACAAATAAGGCAAGTAGTATCAGACCACACTAATAAGGCAAGTAGTATCATAAGACACTAATAAGGCAAGTAGCACCATAAGACCCTATTAAAGTAAATAGTAACATAAGACACTAATAAGTCAACTAGTATCTTAAGACACTAATAAGGAAAGTGTATCATAAGCAACTAATAAGGAAATTAGTATCATAAAACACTAATAAGTCAAGTAGTAACATAAGACACTATTAAGGCAAGTAATATCATTAGACACTAATAAGGAAAATAGTATCATAAGAAACTAATAAGACAAGTAGATTCAGACGACAATAATAAGGCATATAGTATCAGATGACACTATTAAGGCAAGTAGTATCAGACGACACTAATAAGATAAGTAGTATGAGACGACAATAATAAGGCAAGTACTATCAGAAGACACTAATAAGCCCTGTAGTATCAGATGACACTAAGAAGGCAAGTAGTATCATAAGACATTAATAAGGCGAGTAGTATCATAAGACACTAATAAGGTAATTAGTATCAGAAGACACTAATAAGACAAGTAGTTTCAGACGACACTAATAACAAATGTAGTATCATAAGACACTAATAAGGCAAGTAGTAACAGATGGCACTAATAAGGCAAGACATATCATAAGACAATAATAAGTTAAGTAGTACCATAAGACACTCTTAAACTAAGTAGTATCATAAGACACTAAAAAGACGATTAGTATCAGATGACACTAATAAGGGAAGTAGTATCAGACGAAACTAATAAGGCAATTAGTATCATAAGACACTAATAAGGCAAGTAGTATCATAAGCCACTAATAATGCAAGTAGTATCAGACGACATGACTAAGGAAAGAAGTATCAGACAACACTCATAAGGCAAGTGCTTTCATAAGACACTAATAAGGCAAGTGATATCATAAGACAATAATAAGGCAAGTAGTAACATAAGACACTAATAAGTCATTTAGTACCATAAGACACGAATAAGGAAAGTAGTATCATAAGCAACTCATAAGGAAAATAGTATCATAAGACACTAATTAGTCAAGTAGTAACATAAGACACGATTAAGGCAAGTAGTATTATAAGACACTAATAAGGAAAGTATTATCATATGACACTAATAAAGTAGTATCAGACGACACTTCTAAGGCAAGTAGTATCAGACGACAGTAGTAAGGAAAGTACTATCAGACGACACTAGGAAGTCAAGTATTATCAGACGACACTAATAAGGCAAGTAATATCAGACGACACTAATATGGCAAGTAGTATCACATGACACTAATATGGCAAGAAGTATCAGTGGACACTAATAAGGCAAGTAGTTTCAGCTGACACTAAAAAGGCATGTAGTATCAACGACACTAATAAGCTAGTAGTATCAGATGGCAATAATATGGCAAGTAGTATCAGACGACACTAATAAAGGCAAGTAGTATCAGACGACACTAATAAGGCAAGTAGTAT
>NW_006967841.1:0-904 GCF_000164805.1 Carlito syrichta
CCATGCCCGGCTAATTTTTTTAAAACTTATTGTAGAGCCGAGGTCTTGCCAAGTTGCCTGGGCTGGTCTCAAGCCCACGGACTCAGGCAATCCACTTGCCTCAGTCTCCCAAAGTGCTGGGATTACAGGCTGAGCCACCAAGCCCAGCCTGACAACTTTTAACTGAGGACTAATTCATGAAGAAATATTAACGTGGGAGAAGACCCAGAAGGTTAAAAGGCATTTGACAATGTGTGACATACCTAGTTCCTATGCCTGTCTCACTTTAGCTCCATGACACCCCCTTTCTGACCACTCTGCTTCTGCCTCCTTTACCCACCCCTGAAGCATTTGTGTTTTCTGGAGTTTCATCTTTGGTTCCCAACTCTTCTCTCTTTACAGAGTAACTCTTCATTTATTCTTTCAATAGTCACCAACTGAGAGCCTCTTTTGTGCTAGGTACTTGTAGGTTAACCATCCTTGTAGGTTAACTCCTGATTATCCACATGCTAATGATGTCCATCTCTCTGAAGTCTAGGCCTCTCCCTTCAAATTCACTCTTGGAAACTCACATCGCTATTTTATAGGTAGTTCTTGAATAAATGGATGGATGGAATGCTTCTCCCTTAGTGCTTCAAGTTAACATATCTAAAAATGAAATCTTCTTCTTGACTGGTCCTATCCATATTTGTATGTGGTAACACCCTCCTGAACAAAAAACTCAGGGCTATCCTGGTCTTCTCCCTCTAAGTCTCCCTACCATCAAGTTCCCCTGATTTTGACTCCGCATTTCTAAGTCTGTTCCTTTACCCCCCATCTCTGCTCCTCCTGTCCTAATTCAGACCTACATCACCTGTCATATGATGCTGCCACAGCTTCCCGGCTGTCTCCAAGTGTGTCCAGATGGCAGTCATATTCCCCTGCT
>NW_006967842.1:0-2147 GCF_000164805.1 Carlito syrichta
ATACCATTTTCTATAATCTCCAGCAGTGTGACAATTACTTGCTGGGGGCGTACAAATTCATTGATGTGTAACGCGCTTTACAAATCATGTACCATCACAAGACTTTCAGGTTCCCAGTGAACAATTACAATTCCATGATGTATGAATCACAGGTGCACAATTTCAATACAGATTGTTCAAAATGTTTTCCACAATGTTCAATAAATCATTCATATTATACTCTAAGTTCTAAACCCTGATTTAAAAACTTTCCAAGTTAACTCTAAGTTCAATCCAATTTTACTATCTTTTAATATTTTTGACGATTAATATTATTAACTTAACACTATACTATAATCTATAAGTTTACTTAAATGACTTAATTTTATTACCTTAATTTTATACTATTTATTTTTATAATTCTTATAACCTACTACATTTCTATACTGCCCTATGATTGTATATTAATTACCTATGAACTTATCCTTAACCTAAAATTTTATCACAACTTCTATAAATTTCAAATATCTAAACTATTGTCTTTTATACTTTATTAATTACTTATCTTATAATATCATGTCTAAATTCTAATACAACTATTATCCTACTATAATCTATTACAAACCTTATCATTAGTACTAATAAGTATAAAAATTATGAACTTACTCTATGTTCTATAAAAACTTAATTCAATGACATTTTAACCTAAAACCTAAATCTGATTGCCTATTACGTGGAAACTACCTATGTCTCAAAACCTGCCATGCCACTTAAAACAATGAACTGCACAGTTGCCATAACGACAGCCGGGGACTGAAGCAAGCTGAAAGTTACTGCACGTACAAAAACCAAGAACGTTCTGCTTGACCAAAAGCAACATAATACAACTATTATCACAGTTATAACGTCTAATCATAACCCCAAATGAAACTACATACTGGAACAAAAGCTAATCAATCAGTTTACCAGGAAATAACAGTTAAAAATCTTAAGAAGAAAAACAGTTTAGAAAGAAAAAGAGATATAAAATAATTCTGCTGTGCATTTTTCATAGGATATAATAAGATTTTATTTTAGACTGTCACTTCCTAATATTGAAAATTCTGTTGTCTTATAATACACTGGTTACTATTCATATGTACACACTTGATGTTTTATCCTTGTCTCATAGGCGACCTTCTGAATAGGCCTTCATAGGCCTCAGCTGTGTGGTTACATATGTTGGCTCCCAACAACTGTGGGCTCGTGTACCAGCATTTTAGTGAGTAGAGGCCAGCAAGACTGCTAATCTATAATGCACAGGGCAGCCCACACAACAAAATTAGCCATACCAAAAATGTCAATAGTACTAAGGCTGAGAAAACCTGCTCCTAAACAACAAAGTCATAGATATTTTAACAATATTTCAAAACTCTGTGTTTGCTTAGTCCTATGAAATTCATCATTAAAAACAATCTAAAAGTATATAACACCCAATTTTTAAGTCAAGGTATAATAATTATTTTTCAGATTATATATAACGATATCTCCAGTAATGATGATACTATTACTACTAATAACAACAACAACAACAATAATAATAAAGCCAGGGAAGGTGGTGCATGCCTGTAATCCCAGTAATTTGGGAGGCAGAGGCAAGAGGATTGCCTGAGACCAGGGTTTCGAGATCAATCTGGGCAACTTGGCAAGACCTCATCTTTACAATAAATAAAAAACTTAGCTGGGCATGGTGGTGCATGCCTGTAGTTCCAGCTACTTAGAAGGCTTAGGCAGAAGAATCGCCTGAGCCCAGCAGATTGACACTGGAGTGACTGTGAGCGTGCTATTGCACTCCAGCCAGGGTGACAGAGTGATTCAAAAAAATTTTAAAAAACACCCTGGGGGAATTTCATTTTTTATGTAGCTTCCCTATGTATCCTACATTATTCATCCAAATATTAGTATGTATGATATATACTCTTTTCAATACTGAAAATAACCAAGCTATAGAGTTTCTATGTCACCATTAAATCTTCCTTTATTTAACATCACTTTTGCCAATAGCATTTAAATCACTAGACAGTTCACTTTTGCATATAGTATATCTTTTAATCATTTAAAAAACATGAGAGTTAAGTGATAGTTTAAAATTATAATGATAGTTTAAAAATTATTTACTACGTGCTTAC